>NW_017617665.1:1535000-1805000 GCF_001879475.1 Ipomoea nil
ATTATTATTATTATTATTATTATTATTATTATTATTATTATTATTATTATTATTATAAATGTTTGTATATCGTTTTGTTTGGATATATAGTCATAATTTTTTAATTTCATATTTACACTTATTGAATCGAACAATTTTTTAACTGTGTCTACTTTTCAAGGAGGACACGGTGGCACAACATAATTTGTCAGGTCAATAGTACTAAAAAAAAAAGTCTTTGGACTTCGCAATACTTGCCCACATTGATGGGCAAGCAATTATATGTTTGTAAGAGGAGCAAAGATCATCTTATATAGAGCCATAGAGGAGCTCAAGAGCTCTTCTTTCCAAACATTTTCAATGTGGTATCAAAACGATCCCACATCATTTACAAAGGGGAGCTACCTTTGTCTTCTTCTTATTTTTTTTTTTAATTTTAATTTTAATTTGTGTATAGTTTTGTTTGGATTATTATTATTATTTACGAATTAATAGATTTTATTTAATTTTCATTTGAGATTTTCTTACCAAATAAGCTCTACTACAAAAGTTTGGGCGGAAAAATGAATTAGGATGATTTTATTTTTAATTATATATAAATAGATTGATTCTATTTCATTTTTTAAGCAAAATCTTCCTTAAAGATTAATAGTAAAATAAAGTTAACTTATTAATAACCGATTCTATTACATATTTTTACGCAGAATTTTTCTTCAAGATTAATAGTAAAATAAGGCTAAATTATTAATAACCAATTCTATTCTATTTTTTATGCAAAATCTTTCCTAAAAGATTAATAGTAAATATCTTAATGATTCTTTTTCTTATACTTCTTATTGATTTTTTTCCATTTTTCAGAGTGTAGAAAAAATTCCCATGGCTAACATTTCCTTCCATTCATTTTCATTTTTCCATATTATTATTAATTTCCTTCCCAATATTATTCTATATTGTTTTGGCGTATGGCTTCGTTCCATTCATTTCTATTTTTTCATATTATTATTAATTGTTTAGGCGGAAACTTGTAAAAGAGGTTATTATTTTTATTAATTAATATAGAATATAGATTACCAATTAAAATTAAAGCTTTTATTATAATTGAACAATAATATTACCAATTATTATTTGAAGATTTTGTAAAATAATAAGTAAAATTGTATTACGAATAGGAAAATATATGTACTTTAATTTTAATTTAAATTATTAATAATTATTTCTATTTTATTTTTTTAAAAAAATCTTCCTTAAAGATTAATAGTAAAATAAATTTAAATTATTAATAACAGATTCTATTACATTTTTTACACAGAATTTTTCTTAAAGATTAATATAGTAAAATAAAGCTGAATTATTAATAACCGATTCTATTACATTTTTTTACGCAGAATTTTTCTTAAAGATTAATAGTGAAATAAGGTTAAATTTTTAATAACCAATTCTATTCTATTTTTTATGCAAAATCTTCCGTAAAAGAGTAATAGTAAAATATCTTAATGATTATTTTCCTTATACTGCTTATTGATGATTCTTTTCCATTTTTCAGAGTGTAGAAAATATTCACATGGTTAATATTTCCTTTCATTATTTTTCATATTTTCATATTATTATTAATTTTCTTCCCAATATTATTATTAATTATTTGGGCGTACAGCTTCCTTCCATTCCTCCCAATGAAGAATTGAGCATGGACTTCAAACTGTTCAAACCGGCACCATGAGAATAAAACAACTTAGCAAATCAGAACTTCAAAAGTTCGATTACTTCAATAATCAACGCAAAGAACTAAGAAGATTATAATAATAGTCAATTGATGTATTAAAGGCGATTACTACTATATCTTGTCGTGTATATTACAACAGAAACACTTAACCACTCCCCATTCTCCAATCACCCATGAGTCGCACATTTTATTGTGTGGCACTTTAAATTCTTGACTAATGACAGTATAGCAAAAAATGAAGAGAGAGATTAGAGGAGTCAGCACTCAGCATCCCTTTAAACGGGCAGGAGTAGGCACCACTCAAAGCGAGATTCACATGAGGCTGTCTTTCATCAATGATAATGAAACTTCAATAGAAGCAAAAAATCAATATATGAAATGGACTTGGAGTAACCGTAGAAATATTCAGAATAAATCATAATCTAGGCATATGATATGAATAGCTTTTTGCTGAAAAAAATATTAAATTTGGACAACACAACCATGAAAAACATATTGTATCTAATCCAATCAAACTACTTGGATGCTAAACCTACCGTTAATTTCGAAACGCGGCTGAACTAAATGATCAAGGCTGAAGACCTAGTGGGAAAAAATGAATGCAATATAAAATGAAGACTTATAATTTTTGTAGTCATCAACTCATTGTATTTATAGGTGAAAAATATGAGAATTATAAATTTGTAAAAATTTTCAAAAAGAAAGTGTATTTATTTATTTAAGGTATTGCCCTAATCAATTCATTATATTGATATTCCTAATCAATTCATTATATTAATATTCCTAATTAATCTTATTCCTAATTAATTCATAATATTGATATTACTAAATTTCCATTTTTCATTTTCTTACCAAATAAGCTTTATTAAGTATTTGACCAATAAAATATAAAATATTTAATTAATTTGACTACAAAAGTTTGGGCGGGAAAATGAAATAGGAGGATTTTACTTTTATATATATATAGATGTTACATATCAACAAGGATGGAGCAATAATATGTTTGTTATGAGTGTTGGCATTTTTAATTAATCATGATATTTGTTATCTTGTATGTATATCTGCAAGTATATTTTTACCCACAAACATATATTGTGATAGTCAATTTGATAATGATCGAGTGACATAACTTTTATTCAACTCGAATCAAGGAGTCTCTTAGAAAAGCTCTATTCATAAATTTCTCTCTAAATAATATCCAAGTCTAAGCCAAAATACATATATCTGAATTCAAATTGACGGAGTATTAGATTGAGTAAGGGTTTGATGAATAATTGAGTGAATGTCAAGGGAACAAGTGTTTAGAACCTTAGGTGAATAAGTGGTATAGGTAAAAGTCGGGTTGCACAAAGTGGATGCGTAGTTGAGCATAGCGAGGTGGTTCCCATCCTAGGCGTGCATGGCCAGCGCGCAACCTAGGGAAAACAATGGGCTGGACGAATGACAAGGTGACACGGAATCTGACCAGGGAGTACTCTCGTGGGCAAGAGGTTAATTAAGAAGGAAGTTGTATGGACATCATCTGGCTAGAACGCTTTGGGAATTTTCATATGAAACAACAAGGCTCAAGCAACCTTCAACGTATGGCAGTTTTAACGTTATGTCACACCATTCTATTGGGGAGTGCCGACACAAGACTACTGATGTATCATTCCATTTTGATTCATATAATTGGAAAAAGGACCACAAAACTTGAACCACTTTATTGAATTGAGTTTTGACCATAGCGCAAAAGTTACGGAAGATTTCAAATAATTCATCTCTAGATTTCATTATATATAACCAAGTGTGTCTAGAGAAATCATCTACAAAGGTTATAAAGTACTTAAACCCAGACTTATATGGTACCCGACATGGTCCCCATACATTTGAATGAACCAACTGAAATAAATATTCTACCCTTTTAATGACTCGGGGTTAAGTACCCAACAATGCTTAGCAAATTCGCAAGACTGTACTCACACTGCAAGACAAATAGAGATTTTAAATGTTGGTCTCCTTGACAGATCCGAATGATTACTTCTTCACAGTTAACTTTTAGTTGAGTATGCACATCAAAAAATTGCTTTTAACCCATTTATATAACTTTGCAGGTCAAGGGAACAAGTGTTTAGAACCTTAGGTGAATAAGTGGTATAGGTAAAAGTCGGGTTGCACAAAGTGGAGGTGTAGTTGAGCATAGCGAGGTGGTTCCCATCCTAGGCGTGCATGGCCAGCGCGCAACCTAGGGAAAACAATGGGCTGGACGAATGACAAGGTGACACGGAATCTGACCAGGGAGTACTCTCGTGGGCAAGAGGTTAATTAAGAAGGAAGTTGTATGGACATCATCTGGCTAGAACGCTTTGGGAATTTTCATATGAAACAACAAGGCTCAAGCAACCTTCAACATATGGCAGTTTTAACGTTATGTCACACCATTCTGTTGGGGAGTGCCGACACAAGACTACTGATGTATCATTCCATTTTGATTCATATAATTGGAAAAAGGACCACAAAACTTGAACCACTTTATTGAATTGAGTTTTGACCATAGCGCAAAAGTTACGGAAGATTTCAAATAATTCATCTCTAGATTTCATTATATATAACCAAGTGTGTCTAGAGAAATCATCTACAAAGGTTATAAAGTACTTAAACCCATACTTATATGGTACCCGACATGGTCCCCATACATTTGAATGAACCAACTGAAATAAATATTCTACCCTTTTAATGACTCGGGGGTAAGTACCCAACAATGCTTAGCAAATTCGCAAGACTATACTCACACTGCAAGACAAATAGAGATTTTAAATGTTGGCCTCCGTGACAGATCCGAATGGTTACTTCTTCACAGTTAACCTTTAGTTGAGTATGCTGTTAGGAACACTTATATTAGGATTTTGATTATACCAATGTAATCTAGAATGTAGACCCCTAGACGAAGAGAGGAAGAAAAATTGATCTTGCTTTTATGTATTGTCCTATATGTATCTCCTCTCGTTTGAATCAATAAAAGTCTATCGGTATTAATAATCTCATTTCGGGCTTGCATATGTGTTGAACGAAACTTTAGTTGTTTCGTTTGCACTTTCGCCAAATTATCTCTGACCTCGCTTGCCTTTCTTGGAAATGCATATATTCCTTTAAGCGTGCTGGTTATCTCAATGACCTATCATTCGGGGTCACATCTTTTGATGAAATTATCATCTATATAAAGGCCCGTCTTGGGAAACATGGCTTCACTCCTCTCACTTAATATCATCATGGATAAAGGGAAAGAAATGTGTCTCACGGAGAGTTTGTCTAAGAAAGTTCGATCTAAGAATGATCCTCGTCATGAGTTCAACAACTCACTACTAGAAGGATAATCCTCAAATGATGGATCCACCAAGGCCTCGAGCATTTCTCAATTTCTCTCATTTGTGAAGCTTGCACCACAACTCAAAGCTGACGAAAAATTCATGGCCATTCATGCTGCTGCTGAAGCTCGCGTAAAGGCTGAATTAGATGATATGGAAAAGAGAGGTCTCTCAAGAGATGCTATGGGTCACGAAACTATTGTGAATGAAGTGTTTGTTCTTGAAGTTCTCAAGAAGGAATACATTGAGCATGCCCGAAAGCAGAAGGATGCCAAGGAATGAGAACTCGTGCGCCTTGAACCTCGAGAGATGAAGTCACAATATCTATGTTTCATGTAATAAACGTCTCTCGGTCTATGTTATGTATCCTCGTTGTATGTTCCATATAGGTTCACGAGACTTTATTTGTCTCATGGATCTTTCGTTGTGATAAGTAAAATCTATCTTGTTTCGGTTCTCAGACGTATTCGAAAAGATACAAATCATAAAGATCATCTAAACCGTTAAACCTTTTCATAATGGGCATCGTGTGTGGCCGAGAAAGATGGACCACTACCCCATGATCTTTGTCAGTTGAACTGACGCACATTTAATGCATGCATAGGCACTCGAGTGGTTTTCTCTCTCCTCATTTAATGAGGAATGATCAAAACTGATCTGAGCATGATCTTATCATATCCCCATAACCAGATCAGTTACCAATTTTGAAGAAGTGGAACCGGTTATTTTTTGAAATTCAAATTATCCATCACTCAAAATGGGTCACCCGTTCCTTGTATACCCGAGACCCAAGAAAACCCTACATAAACCCTCTTTCTACCATCCTTCATCCCTTTCATTCACTCTCCTCCTCCAAACTGCCTTCCCATTTTTCTTGAATCCAAAATATCTCAAATGGCGAAGTCCTCCAAAGCTACCCCCTCCGATACTGAACCAGAAGTACCACCCACAATGGAGATACCTTCTTTCCCCACAGATAATACCGCTCTTATTGAATCCAGGACTCCTCCCATCGCCGGTGGAAGCATGTGGGATGCACATGGGTTCCTGAAGTATGTCATTGATCGAGACTTCGGAGAAAAGATCATCGCCCTGCTCATGGAAACTGGTTTGTGCAAGTTTGCTGTACATCTGTACTCCTTTTGGTTTCCTACGGATGTCGCTCAGTTTTATATGAATGCTGCTGTTTCTACGGATGCACTCACTATAACCTCCAGAGTCAACAATCACGTGGTCACAATCACGTCGGAAGATATTAGAGATGCTTATGAATTCCCTCAGAGAGACGAATCGTACAAGCCCAATCTTGCATTCTATCACTATGATCAGGATGATTTTTATGCCTCTATCAAGAACAAGCAAGGCCCAAGTGAAGTCACATGGCCTTTGAAGAAGAAATGGTTTCGTTTGGACTACGAATTCATAGTGGACATCTTCAACAAGCTTGTCGAACACAAGACATCGGGGACAGACGATGTAACAAAAGAAAAGCTCAAAATGCTGCACGCATTCCTCCATGAACACAAGGTGGACTGGTCGAAGATAATTTTCAATAACCTCTTACGCGTCATCACTTTCAATAGAAAAAACCCTGGAGATATCACGAAGAAAATGGGCTATGGGTTTTTGGTAAGTCACCTTCTTACCACAAAAAGAATTGCTATGAGGCCAGGAATCAGGCCTGGACCTAAGGTGTGTCACATGCAGCACAAGCCCACTGGCTACGATAAGCAGAAAGCTTTGGAACTGGGTATTCCTCTGGAGTTGGTCAAAGCTAAACGAAAATCCAAAAAGTCGAAAGATTCAGAGGATGACCAACCTAAGCCTAAACGACAGAAGAAGGAGAAAAGCTCGCTTCGGGTTGAGACGAAAGCAACTGCTGTCGAGGAACCATCTTCTGCTCAAATAGCAACTCCAGAAGAGACGATATCTCAGACTCCACCTGTTCTATCAGTGGATCCAGTCATTGTGGAAGACTCTACTGATGATGATAATCTTGTACTTTCCAATCTCGGACAAAAGGGACAGTTTAGGTCTCCAGTTAAAGATACAAGGACGAATGAAGCACCTTCCCAGGGGGAAGACAAGCCGAAAGAAGTAGATTCCCAGGGGGAAGACAAGGCGAAAGAAAAATCTTCTCAGGGGGAAGATATGTCAAAAGATGAAAACCCGAAAGCAGCCTCCTCCGAGAAGAAGTCAAAGGCGACATCATCCAGACGAAAAGCAAAATCCAAACCATCCAGGAAACGAAAGCACAGGTCCTCTTCAGAACCTCAAGATCCCATCTCTCCGAAAATCCTCCAACCACAAGAACCCATTTCAGCAGAGCGAACTTCTCCACGTTCGACACAAGAACCTGCTGTCATGGAAAAGGAGGTCAATCACTTAAGTCTCCCACAAGAACCTGGCTTGCCAGAAGAGACGAGAGAAGTGATTGTCAACACGAATGTTGCTGTTGCCCCTCATACCGAAATCACCCTCCCACAAGAACCTACCCTTGCAGAGCAGGTACAGGGTATTCTGACACAAGAACATGCATTGGTAGTTGAGGACAATCCGGTGATCCCTGATAAGGCTGCTGACCCGAAAGTTGTTACAGCACCACCAGAAGCTGTACCTATCCCTCCAACGAGAGATCAACTGCTTCGAGAAGCTATGGAGGTTGACTACAACAGAGTATTGCAATGGCAGAAATGGCGCACATCCTCAATAGACACTTTGCTTGAAACAGCCGAAGCAATGAAGGAAGAAGAGAAATTCGCCCTAGAATGGATAGGTACGAAGGATGTCTATGAAGCACTCCGTCTTGAGACAATTCGACGAGTGTACTCTTATAAAGTAACAAATCGCACTCTCGGGAAGGACAAGGCACCCATCTGCATCGCGCTCAACAAACCTCCCTTGGATCCAGCATTTGTTGAAGAAATGAAGGAGCTCCGTTATGCAATGCTCCTATCCAAAATCAAAACCGACTTAGAAAAATCGCACCAGAATGATCCAAATTGCGATGTCAGTGGATCAAAGGACGAAAATGGCAGAGAAATCAATGACGAATCTGACGAAGACCGAGAGGAAGAAAAGGAAGACGAAGAAGACGAAGAGACTGAGGATGCTGATGCAGATGATGAAAATGATGATGATAACAACGATGCTGATGATGATGATAATCACAATATGGGTAACATGAACTACAACAGTGATTCTCCTCTCCTGATCAATCCGGACTATAATGCCGAAGTACCCGAAGAGTCCTCATCACACAATTCACCCTCCCAAAGTGATAACAAAAGGGAAGCATCACTCAAGAATGACGAAACCTCATATGCTCATCCTGAAGACTTGTCTCGTGCTATCGTCCCCCATGTTCAACCTATGGACGAAACTCCCATCAAAAGAGAAGGTGCAATCCTTCGTGAGGGCAACCTGGATGCCTCACCTATCTTGAAAAGCTCAGCCAGTGGTGGAAAAATGGAAGCACCACCTCAAACGGAACAAATAGACACCTCTCCAACAAATATTGAAGAAGAATCTCCACTGGTATCCCCACATCATGTCATGAATCTTATGAGAGAAACTGTTCACACAGCCGAAGTCATTCACCGAGAATACTTATCTCTTCGACGGAAGGACACCCAAACCTTGGATGACTTATCTAAGAAGGTGGATCAACTGATGGCTGCTCAAGTTCAATCTCGTTCTCCACCACAAGATCAACCTCAACCACCACCACAAGCTCCACCTGAACAACAGTCTAAGGATCTCTTAGCAAAGGAACTATATGAACTTCACACATTTGTCAACAAAGTGGCAAGGCAACAGCACGAACTCAAGCACTCGCATTATAGCCTCAAGGAACGTGTTGACCTAGCTTGCACGAAGATGGAGACTGCACATGATAATACATATCAAATGGGCCAGTACTTGTTTAAAATTCTCGGATATGTGCAAGATACCTTGATTGCAGTCAACAAGCTGTCCACTCCTCCTACTGCTTGTGCTAATGATGCCAAAAGGGGGAAAAGAAAAACCTTGATGATAAAGATGATGATCATCCTAGGGATGACACAAGAAATCGCTCTTCATCTCATAGAGACTCTGAAAGGAGAAACACGAACCCTCCGCCCCCTCCATCCAAGTCTCGTGATCACCAATCTTCAAGACATTACTCATCTCGTGGTCATCAACAGTCACAATCCCAACATCATTCTATCAAGCCTTGCCAATCTCTTGGCTCTGAGTCCAAGTACATTTTCAGTGGTCTGTCGAAGAGACAAAAAACGAGCTTAAGACAAAGGCTTATGAATGATAGAAAAGTTACAATGGATGGCGTGGGAAACTTTGTGGATTTCGTACCATATGAAGAAGGAAGTGGGAAACGCTTTGAGGGATGCAATGTTCCTGTCTGGATGAAGACAAAGGACAATGAGACAATCACACAAGACAACATCACATAAGCTCTCAAAACGAAAGAATCAAAAGGATGAACAGAGAGCTATGGGAAAAGCACGAGGAAGAAGCTCGTAGAAGAGAACAAGAGCTTCACGAAAGAGAGCGGGTTAAAGAGTTGATTAAAGATCTCACGAAAGTGACCAGAAGCTCTGAACATGGAGTCATTTATAATGCAGCTTTCAAAGTACATGCTGAATTTGGAAAAAGCTATACAGAATGAATGAACTCTTTCGAGCTTATCTCGTGGTGGAAGTTAGGAATTTTTGACGGAAAAAACATTCTTGAAGCCTACAATAATTACATAAGCCTCAACATCAAGGGAAAATACGAAAATCTGGTTAAGGAGAACCCAATCAAAGTTTTCAGAGAGCGAATCAATAAATATATTGACACTGTCAGAATGCTCAAGGAGCAAAAAGAGAGAGATGTTCGTGAATATGAGAAGGCCAAGCAGCAGAAGACGAATCTTTTAGAATTGTAAGATGTTTTTCTTTCTGCTCTCCTTAATCTTTTGTAAGTTTTATTATCTTTATATAAATCCAACGTTGTTACACATCTCGTGTTACTTGTCCAAGTCCTTGTCTATGTCTTGTTTGTTATTTGCATTTATCTAGAAATGGCTTGTAAACTCTCAGTAATGGCTGTTTTGAAATAAAGAATCCTTTATAGGACATTTATCAGCCTTATGAGAAGAGTATAGGTTTTGGCATCATCAAAAAGGGAGAAATTGTTAGGAACACTTGTATTAGGATTTTGATGATACCAATGTATTCTAGAATGTAGACCCCTAACCTTCGTTATTTTTTTAATCGCTGCTTTCGTTCTAGACGAAAGTTGCTATAACTCACATTGTAATTCGTGTTAAGCTAGACAAACACACGAAAACGAGTTATGTTCTTTTGTTAGGGCTATCAAGATAAAAAGAGACTCAAGGCACGAAGCATGAAGCGTCTACAACGAAAGTTAGTCAGGAGTTGTCATCTACCTCGAAGAGACAGTCTTATTTATGACAATCCTTAAAGACATTCCTCTTTTTCAATAGCAAGAAGAATGTCTTCACTGTCTGACTTGACAACATCCTAGGAACAAAATGACCTCAACATGTGGGACACGCATACCAAGGAGCATTAAATGAAGCTGTACTATTCTCTAAAGCTAAAGGACAAAACCCCAAGGCTATCCATACCATCAACGGCTACAAGGTACAAACCTCATTAATGGAGCATTTAATGCGGGAAGCTCCCAGGTCCTTACCCACTGGATAATAGGTTTGAAAATTTCATCTCCCTCCAACGGATAAAATTTTCCTCACCTATATAAACCCACCTTCATCAACTAAGAAGGTGCTGGTTCTTATCACTCGATCTAACTATCAAGCAAAAGCTCTTAAACCTTCTTAGTTCTCATCAAGCTTTTGCGAACCAGTGTTAAGGTGTGAAGATACTTGAAGAAGTCCATTGATCCTCATCTTACACCTTGAAGAAGTCTTGCAACTTGTACGAAGCAACCATCTTTCATCAGTCAAGACTTCACCACGTTGGAGAAATCAGAATTCATTTTCTACCAACCTCAACTCTGAAGAAGAAGTTGATAGAGGCGGAGTAAACTCGTGGAGTTGAAAAACCTGCAGGAAGCTGTCCGACTTAGTGATCAAGGAAGCTTCTTGTGTATTTGTACTAACGAGTGATAATGCAAACCTTCCATAAGTTGTGGAAGAAGAGTGGAGTAGGCAAAGTTGGCCGAACCACTATAAAAACTCTCGTCTCCTTATCTCTTTACTTACTTTATTTACTTTCTGCATCATACTATCTTTCGCGCCCAAACCGAAAGTTTCCTCAATAACGTTAAACCGAGCAAAGCAAGTAAAACGAAATCAACATTTCCGCTGCGCCATAACACCGAAAGGTTGTTATTTGGAAAAATACGAAAAGAGTCTATTCACCCCTCCCCCCCTCTAGACTCTCGCTATAACCCTACCGTGACCAACATATGCACATCAAAAAATTGTTTTTAACCCATTTATATAACTTTGCACGTCAAGGGAACAAGTGTTTAGAACCTTAGGTGAATAAGTGGTATAGGTAAAAGTCGGGTTGCACAAAGTGGAGGTGTAGTTGAGCATAGCGAGGTGGTTCCCATCCTAGGCGTGCATGGCCAGCGCGCAACCTAGGGAAAACAATGGGTTGGACGAATGACAAGGTGACATGGAATCTGACCAGGGAGTACTCTCGTGGGCAAGAGGTTAATTAAGAAGGAAGTTGTATGGACATCATCTGGCTAGAACGCTTTGGGAATTTTCATATGAAACAACAAGGCTCAAGCAACCTCCAACATATGGCAGTTTTAACGTTATGTCACACCATTTTGTTGGGGAGTGCCGACACAAGACTACTGATGTATCATTCCATTTTGATTCATATAATTGGAAAAAGGACCACAAAACTTGAACCACTTTATTGAATTGAGTTTTGACCATTGCGCAAAAGTTACGGAAGATTTCAAATAATTCATCTCTAGATTTCATTATATATAACCAAGTGTGTCTAGAGAAATCATCTACAAAGGTTATAAAGTACTTAAACCCAGACTTATGTGGTACCCGACATGGTCCCCACACATTTGAATGAACCAACTGAAATAAATATTCTACCCTTTTAATGACTCGTGGGTAAGTACCCAACAATGCTTAGCAAATTCGCATGATTGTACTCACACTACAAGACAAATAGAGATTTTAAATGATGGTCTCCGTGACAGATCCGAATGGTTACTTCTTCACAGTTAACCTTTAGTTGAGTATGCACATCAAAAAATTGTTTTTAACCCATTTATATAACTTTGCACGTCAAGGGAACAAGTGTTTAGAACCTTAGGTGAATAAGTGGTATAGGTAAAAGTCGGGTTGCACAAAGTGGAGGTGTAGTTGAGCATAGCGAGGTGGTTCCCATCCTAGGCGTGCATGGCCAGCGCGCAACCAAGGGAAAACAATGGGTTGGACGGATGACAAGGTGACACGGAATCTGACCAAGGAGTACTGTCGTGGGCCAGAGGTTAATTAAGAAGGAAGTTGTATGGACATCATCTGGCTAGAACGCTTTGGGAATTTTCATATGAAACATCAAGGCTCAAGCAACCTCCAACATATGGCAGTTTTAACGTTATGTCACACCATTCTGTTGGGGAGTGCCGACACAAGACTACTGATGTATCATTCCATTTTGATTTATATAATTGGGAAAAGGACCACAAAACTTGAACCACTTTATTGAATTGAGTTTTGACCATAGCGCAAAAGTTACGGAAGATTTCAAATAATTCATCTCTAGATTTCATTATATATAACCAAGTGTGTCTAGAGAAATCATCTACAAAGGTTATAAAGTACTTAAACCCAGACTTATATGGTACCCGACATGATCCCCATACATTTGAATGAACCAACTGAAATAAATATTCTACCCTTTTAATGACTCGTGGGTAAGTACCCAACAATGCTTAGCAAATTCGCAAGACTGTACTCACACTGCAAGACAAATAGAGATTCTAAATGTTGGCCTCCGTGACAGATCCGAATGGTTACTTCTTCACATTTAACCTTTAGTTGAGTATGCACATCGAAAAATTGTTTTTAACCCATTTATATAACTTTGCACATAGTATTTGCTATTGTAAGGTTAAGTTTGTGTGAATGATATGCAATGAATAAAGCAATAAAGTAAAATGAGAGAGAGAGAGACTTTTATATTGGTTTGGCCAACTCAGTCTACTCCACTCTTCTCCTTTAAACTCCAAAAGAAGGTTTGCACTAATCCATTAGTAAAAAAGGGACGTTGAAGCCTTGAATACAAAGCTGGCATTGAACTCCACAGGTTTTTCAACTCAACCGAGTTTACTCTACCTCTTTCTACTTCTACCGAGTAGAGATACAAATGTTTGAAGAAAATGATTTTTCGATCTCCAAAAAGAATGCTTGGATTTGAAATATATATGAGCTAGATCTTCTCCTTTGAGCTATCCAAGCTTCTAGATCTGGATAAGACTTTGTAGCTTTTGCCTCTCTATTAACGGGTCACGTAATATTGAGCTTTAGAATGCTTTGAACACTTAATAATTTTTACTTGAAAGACCAAAACCTTTTTATTCTACACTTAATAATTTTTACTTGAAAGACCAAAACCTTTTTATTCTCGGAAGAGGGTATTTATAGACATTTTAGAAATGTGTTAGTTAGTGGTTCATATCACTTTTTACTACTTAGCGTGCTTTGAACACTTAATAATTTTTACTTGAAAGACCAACACCTTTTTATCCTCGGAAGAGGGTATTTATATTTATAGACATTTTAAAAATGTGTTAGTGGTTCAGATCACTTCCTCCACTGAGGCTCGAACTCGCAACCTTCCAAATGGAAGTCCAACCCAGGTACCATTAGACCACATAGTCTTGGTAACTTTTACTAACTCTTTACTATTTTTTATTTCTAAACTACTAAGTTTTCTTTCAAAAAAAAAAAAACTACTAAGTTTATTTTAAAAAGTTAACAATTTAATTATTATATTTGTAAATATTTCTATTATGTTATTATGTGTAAGTAATTTAGATATTATTTTAAATTAAATATTAATAGGTGGTGGGTACTCTAGTGGGCACTCGCACGTGGAGGAGTGGGGGGTGGGTTTTGAAAAAGTTCACTTGATGTGGGTCAGAGGTGGGAGTGGATTGAGTGGTGGATGTCGCCCTCCCCCAACCTACTCATGACCCATTGCCATGCATCCCTAATCAAATTCAGAGCTTACTGGTAGAGAAAATAAATCGCGGGATATATCTCTTTAATTTTTTGAACCTTACACATGCGACTGTTAGTAAATCAAGCTTATAAACTTATTTTGGGTTAGTTGATCAGTTGTCTTGTGCTTCAATTCGATGGTGTATACTATATACAATTATATGCATGATGGGATAGTCAATGCAATTTACATATGATTTTATTATTATTATTTTTTATTTTTTATTTTGGATATGGACGTATATATTGCCCGAGTAATATAATAATGTTGTTTGATTTATGTTACTTAGATTCCTAATTCTCAATGAGTGTCAAATTGTACTTTAATATTCTTATGCGTTTCTTCATAACGACAACTAAAATCATATGAAAAAGTATATATATTTAGATTTTAAATTGACAGAGAATATGTTGAAAGATATTGTCTTTGTTCCATTTGACTTCATAGACTTTAATTTGTGATCATGTTAAGATATCATACCAAATATCGTAATTGTTATTTGTTTAAGTATATTTATGACGAGTAAAGAACAAAATACAATTATCATATAAAATTCTTATTTGTTTTCAAAAAAATATATATATAATTCTTATTTTAACATATATTGCTACATTGTTAGACTTCTTCTCTCTCTCTCTCTCTTTCTTTCTTTTTTTTTTTTTTTTTTTTTTTTGGAATAAAAAAGAAGGGTCATTAAAGTAATAATCATAATAAAACAACTATGCACGCGAGGGACTCTACTAAGATAGATGAACTGTGAACATGGTCATTTTTTATATTCTTGTGATCCCGTTCTGGTAAATAAGTGAGGACCTACTAAAAGTATATATATATATATATATATATATATATATATATATATATATAAGTGCAATCTTTAAAATCAAATCATAAGAATCTTACTAACCTACTATCTCCAAAGTCCAAACAAACAAAAAATAAAATAAAATAAAACAAAACATCTTAAAACTACCTGGTTAGTGGCTATATGTTGGGCTGTCGCTATCGTTTAGAATGCAAATAGAATGATTTGTTAGGGGGAAGAATCAATTATTCAGGCGGTATTGGTGGTGAACTGGCAGGATAAAATGCAACACTTTTACCTAGCTATACACTAAAATTTTCTTATGCTTTATAAAACATGTGCATTATAAATGATGAAACTAATTGATAGTGCACGAGGTATGTGTGAATCAACTATGTGATTTACCTAGCTATACACTAAAATTTTCTTATGCTTTATAAAACATGTGCATTATAAATGATGAAACTAATTGATAGTGCACGAGGTATGTGTGAATCAACTAAGTTCACATAAAATATAAAGGGTAAAATAGTAAAGGGCGAATATTGTGATAATATTTTGTGCAGTAATGCTAGAATATTACAAGTAATGTTGTAAGAATGAAACATGATGTCTTTCTAAATTAGAGCATATAATATATTTATATAAGGAAAGTATAACAAACTCAACTAAAATTCAATCATAATTGTATGGACCATGATGCATACAATTGTATGGACCATAAATAAAAAGTACATTTTTAATATACTAAGAGTACATTATTTATGAACGTAAGGTACATTTTTGAAAGTACATTTTAAATATACTAAGGGTACATTATTTTATATAATGTACCTTCAGTACAAAAATAATGTACCTTCAGTACAAAAATAATGTACTTTTAATATATTAAAAATGTACCTGATATTCATGGTCCCCACATAATTGTGTGGACCATGGTCCATGCAATAATTTGCCACTAAAATCAGGGTGGGCCACGAGAATGGGTCAAAGCCCACAAACTGTCTGCACGGCTCGATCTAGAGTCTAGACCCACTATTCCGGCCCCTGAGATGGGAATGGTTGGGTGCCCTGGGTCAGCCCCAGGTTGTATACGTCGGTTCGAATTGCCTTGATCCAAACCACCTTGGTTCGGGTCGTTTCCCGTGAGCTCGGGTCAACTCCTTGGGCTTTGGATCGTGGACTCTTCTTGGATCGTCCAGGTCATCTTCTTGGGTTATGTGCTCCTGGACCCTAGATTCCTATTATTAGGTCATTTTTAATAATATCTTCATCATCAACCTCCACTCTCCGAGTTGCACAAGGTCAACAACAAGAGAGAGTAAATACTCAAATTAATAAAATGTATGGTTAATTTTTATTTATTTAGTTTTTAATTTTAATGTAAAACAGAAACATACGAAAATCAAAACATTATAAAGAGCATTATATTGTTTGTCACGTGACTCAATAGTTATGATGTGCAACCGAATGCACCATGCGCATGGTGCATACGATGCAAAACGACGTCGTTTTGACTAAAAACGCGCGTCCCACTTCAAAAAAAAAAAAAAATTCAGGTTCGATTCTCGGCAATAGCATTATTGTGGATATATAGTTTTGAATTTCTGGATATATAGTTATGAATTTCTGGATATATAATTATAAATTTATGGATATTTAGTTCATTCATTGTGGATATTTAGTTCATTCATTGTAGATATTTACTTCATTCATTCACTGTGGATATATAGTTATGAATTTATGGATATATTGTGGATTTTTACTTCATTCATTCACTGTGAATATATAGTTATGAATTTGTGGATATATAGTTATGAATTTATGGATATATAAAAATGCTATTGCCGGGAATCGAACCTGATTTCTTTTTTAAGCAGGACGCGCATTTTTTAACCAAAACGACGTCGTTTTGCATCGTATGCACCATGCACATGGTGCATTCGATTGCACAGCATAATTTGCGCACCTGACTCACCTTGGCCAGCCAACACAGTTCTTGGGCTGGGCATATCCTGTTACAGTTGGGTCGTTTTCTATATGTCCCAACTAAATTAATAGCCCTAAGGTACATATACCAATCATTATTCTATTGACCATAGACACATTATAAAGTGAATTACTAATATAAAATACATTTTTAATACATAAAATGTTTATTTTTTGAAAATTTATTATTTGTATACTAAAAATTCATTATATTATTTGGTATATACTTTCAAATAATGAATATTTAATATATTAAAAATGAACATTTATTAATGATCAGCAGCATAATTTGCCTACATATATGCCATAGTAATTTTTATTTTAATGATTCAAAAAGTGTTAATAAACCGATGGAAGAAATTTTTATGATCTTGTATATAATTAATCATATTTAATGTATTTGCCAAGTAACTTGTGCTCAGATGACACTTCTATGTCTTTTCTTAAGGGGAGGTCGCAAGATCACATCCTGGTGGTGGGGTATTGACTTTTTCGGGTACAACATATAGAGAAAGTATATAGTCTAGGTATACAATCTTATATGTGATATTTAAGTTTGCATTGAATTTAGGAATAAGGGTCAAATAGGCAATCAAACTGCACACGATAATGCAATTAGGCCACTGAACCTAAAAATCAACAATTGGGTCCCTAAACTAACCAATTTCAAACAATTCTTTCAATTTGTAGGTTTCCAACAGGTCAACAGGTCATCCTCCCAAATTAATTATTTTTTAAAAAATAAAATTTAAAAATTAATTATTTAAATTTAAAAAAAAAAAACAGAATCATACTGTCTTAGTCTCTTGACCGGTTTCTTCGTCTCCACAGCCGGAGACGAAGAGTTTCTTCTTCTCCATGCCTGGAGACGAAGAAATTCTTCGTCTCCATGGCCAGAGACGGAGAAACTCTTCGTCTCCGGCCGTGGAGACAAAGAGTTTCTTCCTCTCCAGCCGGATTCTGTTTTTTTTTTTTTTTTAATAATTAATTTTTAAACTTTATTTTTTAAAAATAATTAATTTGGGAGAATGACCTGATGACATGTTGGAAACCTTTAAATTGGAAGAATTGTTTGAAATTGGTTAGATTAGGTACCCAATTGTTAATTTTTTGAATTCAGTTGCCTAATTGCATTATCGTGTGCAGTTCGATGGCCTATTTGACCCTTATTCCTTGAATTTAAGAGTTTAAATTGCAATATATAGGTACAATCTTCTATATTGTCATGGGGCTTAAAGTAGTTGGTTGACTTGGTTCGTCGCCTGACTTAAAGGTCATTACTGGACGCAGCAATGTGGGATTCGACCGATAGGCTGATTGCACTACTCACAGTTTACCTAACTCTGCAATGACTTATCCAGTGAAACTGAGATCACTTAAATTTTTTTTTTTTAAAGGTACAATCTTCTATGTGATATTTGTTTAGTCAACCTCTCTATATCAGAGATGTTGGTCACTGTATAAATTTGTTTTTAATACTTATATGTAAACTAGTTATTTTTATGCGCGATGCGCAAAAATATATGTCAATATTTATATTTTTAAAAATAACTAACAAATTTTTACTAATTAAAATCTAAGTGAAATAAAATTTATTTATTATATTAATCCAATATATAATGGCTTACAAATATTGTTATCATTAAAGAATATAAGAAGATATATGGTAGATGCATGTGTATAGTAAAAGTAATGGAAAAGATAATGGAAGTTATAACAGTAAGGGTATTTTTATCCAAAAAATTGTATAGTACAACTCTAAAAGTACAATGTATAAAATGATTAGCATTAAAAACATAGACATAAATAAAGGATATAATTTTGATTGAGACTTATATTTTTAGATATTCTTAATTGTCATTTATCAATCATTCTCACCACTTCAAAATGCTACCATTTCAAATTCACCAATGTGCTCCAAAGGCACTACAACCACTCTAAACGCTCAAATGTAACATGTGGCTCTCTCAAATAAAACCTTAATTATAGGGATTAGATTTAATCAATATTTCAATCAAACATATAACCAAAAGGAGATGCTTCTGGCCTTTACAATTACCTTCCCGAATTAAAAAGGAAAACTATTTATTTTCATGCATTACTGGTGATGAATTGGTTAATCCCACTCTAAGTTAATAAAAAATCTATAATTGAAGGACGTGATCTCAATACGTCCTCTCACATGTGGATGGAGTTGGCCTCTGATACCAAATTGAAAAATGTGTTCTATCTTAACTAAAAAAACTAAATTGACAGTTAGACTGCATATTTATGTTTTTATATTATACGCTCAACATCTATATATCTAATAAAAAGATGACACGTCACAGAGTGGCTAATAACGAGTTATAATTGTAGGGATCTTTAACACGATTCTAAAAAATAAACAAAATATAAATGTCCTGTTTGGTAACATAGTTAGCTTATCAATCAATTTTGGCTTATTTGACCACTATTAGTTGTTTGACTTAGTTAAACAATTAATATGAATATTTGATTAATTAGCTTTTTGTAACAGCTTATTGCTCCAAAATGCTAAAATTCAAAGAGCTGCTCAAAACAGCTTTTTCGATCAACTTTTTGATAAAGGCATTTTGCATGTAATAAACTATCAGTTAACCGTTAATTTATCAAACTATTTTCTACAATGAGCTAATGTTATCAAGTAGTCAAACCCACAAACTCAATCAGCTAACAACTATTTACCAAACACCCCAAAATATATTTTATTTCTTTTTGTAATAATAATAATAATAACAATAATAATAATAATAATAATAATAATAATAATAATAATAAAAGTTATTATAAAACAAAATTGTGATTGTTATGTATCAAACAAAGTCTAGAGGATGTGATTGCATTAATTATTATTCACAACAAATCTGATGCTTTGGTGGTCAAGCCTTAGTACATAGCTGGCAAAAATGACTCAACATTCCAAGGATATATTCCACACACACAATATATACATATATACCTTTAACCTTGCATGAAATGAAACCTTACATAAAATGTAATAATCTTTCATATTCAAGAATTGAATGTCGGTCGTTATTCTTGACATCCTATGACCCACCCCACTTAGAAGTGGCTTGTAATTATGCAAATATTATTTTTCTTTTTCTTTTCCATGAAGCTAAGGTTGAGACACAATAACATGTTATTAAGGTAAATGGAGATGACATAGAATTGACAAATCATTAATAAAGAGAAGTAGATGTATACCGGTGCCCTGATTGCACGACTCGCAATTTACCTTCACATTAGCTTTAAGGGCGGGGTCCTGTAGACTTACGATTAGCCAGACACAGTTGAGATCACCTCAATTTATAAATAAAAAAATTAAAAAGAAATTTGTGGGAAGTTAATTACAAAATGAAAATTGCATTTAATTATTTTATAACCGCTAATCTTCAACTATCATCCATCGCCAAGGCTGAATGGTCAAGTGCACGAGGCCGAGCGCTAAGTCCAACTACTATAACGACTCATCAATACCTATAATATAAATTCAGAAAATGGGATGAGGGTCAAATAGACCCTCGAACTATTTCATAAATACAATTAACCTCTTGAATTACAAAAATTAGTTTCAATTAGCCACTTGAACTTGAAAAAAAAAATACAATTAAGTGTTTTTAATATGTTACCATCAGTTAACCAATTAAAAGTACATGGCATCTACATATATCTTAAATGTTTATGTGTCAAGTATTTAAATAAATATTAAATAATATGATGAGATAATGATTCTGTTGATTGAACTAACTGAACGATCAAGTTACAATACAGATAATAAGAGAAGACCTATAATCTAGGCTAAGGAACAGATAAGTAACTTAGACTAATACAAAGTCTAATAATAATAATAACAATAATAATATATCTAACACATCCCCTCAAGCACAAGGTAGGTGTTGCACGACATTGAGCTTGTCACGTAGCATAGCAAAGCGAGTAGTAGCAAGCGGCTTCATGAAGATATCAACGAGCTGTTCCTTTGTACAGATAAAATTAACCAGAAAATCCCCGGAGGCCACTTTGTCACGAACGAAGTGGTAGTCAATCTCTACATGTTTAGTCCTGGCATGGAAAACAGAGTTAGCACAGAGATACGTGGCTCCTAGATTATCACACCACATAGTAGCCGGCCGTCCGGAGTGGAGGCCCAATTCCTTGAACAAAGACACAACCCACGTCACCTCAGCGGAAACATCTGCAAGACCCTTGTACTCTGCTTCAGTCGAGGAGCGAGCCAAAGTCCGCTGCTTTCGAGAAACCCATGAAACCAAGTTAGCTCCCAGAAAAACAGCGTACCCACTGGTAGACTTGCGGTCAACCGGACTCCCAGCCCAGTCAGAGTCGGAGTAGGCATGGATATCGGCGGACGGTGACGGTGATAACCGAAGACCATAGTGCATAGTGCCCTTAACATACCGGAGAACACGTTTCAGCAGTCCCCACTGTTCCACTGTTGGAGAGTGCATAAACTGACATAACCTTTTGACCGAGTAAGAGATCTGGTCTAGTGATGGTCAAGTACTGAAGAGCACCTGCTAGTCACCGATATTGAGTTGGATTATCAAAGAGCTCGTTAGATGGGGTAACTGCCTTTGTAACAGATGCTGGAGTGGCAAGGGGTTTGCAGTCAGACATCCCGGTGCGGTTAAGAAGATCAGTCATATACCTGCACTGAGACAGCAAAAGATTCCCATCGACAAACAGAGTCTCGATGCCAAGAAAAAAACTCGGTGTTCCGAGGTCTCGAATCTTGAACACAGACGCTAGCCGGTGTAATAAGATGTTGACCAAACCGGGGTCATCACCCAGCATGATGATTTCGTCTACGTAAACCAGTAGAAAGACCCGTGACGTCCCCGCTGTGTAGTGAAACAGGGAAACATCCGTCTTGGAAGCTGAAAACATGTGTTAACGAAAAAATCATGGAGGCGTTTGAACCAGGCCCGGGGTGCCTGTTTCAAGCCATATAAAGATCGTTGTAGATGGCATATATGATCGGGATGCTCCGGATCTTCATATCCCAGAGGTTGTTTCATAAATACGGTCTCAGCAAGGTGTCCATTCAAGAACGCATTGTGGACATCAAGCTGACGAAGAGTCCAACTCTGGGAGACTGCAAAAGAAAAAAGTAAGCGTACCGTTGTCGGTTTGACAACAGGACTAAAGGTGTTGAAGAAGTCTTCATCGGCCACCTAATTAAACCCCTTGACTACGAGACGAGCCTTGTGGCATTCGATGGTGCCATCGGCTTTTCGCTTGGTACGGAAGACCCATTTGCAGCCTATGACATTCATGCCTGGTTTTGGAGGGACAAGAGTCCACGTGTTGTTATGTAACAGAGCGTTGAACTCCTGATCCATTGCATCACGCCACTCGGGATGAGTGACTGCCTGAGTATAGCACGTTGGATCTGCGGGTAGATTAGTGGCAGTCAAAGCGTGGAACTGCTCATTAGTGCCCTTAGTCATACGCCGAAGGCGCATAACATGATCTCGTGGTTGAGGTTCCGTGCGCCTACGCCGTCTCGTAGGCTGTTTTGTTGGACCTTCGATGGCTAGCAATGGGCCATGATTCGGAACTGGGGGTTCAGTTGCCAGCGGCGTGGGTTCAACAACCGCAACAGTTGAAACAACGGGGCTTGAAGCCCATGGTGTGGTGGCCTATTGTAAGGAATCTGTACCCTGCAAAGAAGTGGCAAAAGGGAATACAGACTCATCAAACCGAACATGGCGACAGATAAAGGTTTTCCCGGTATTGATATTTAAGCAACGATACCCTCGGAAAGACGTAGGGAACCCTAGGAAGACACATGGTGCAGACCTGTACTCAATTTTGTGTCGGTTGTAGGGCCGGAGATTAGGGTAACACAGGCACCCAAAAACCCGAAGGAAATTGTATGTGGGGGGGGGGGGGAATTTATGTAGGACAAAGTAAGGCGATTTAAACTGCAAAGTCGAGGAGGGTAACCGATTAATGAGATATGTGGCAGTCTCAAACGTGGCATCCCAGTATTTTAATGGAACTGACCCTTGGGCTAGAAGTGCGAGGCCTGTTTCGACAATATGACAATTCCGGTGCTCAACACGACAATTTTGTTCGTGTGTATAGGCACAGGATTATCTGTGTACAATCCCGAGAGACTCAAACAGAATATGTAGTTTTCGGTACTCACCCCCTAAATCAAACTGAATGGCCTTGATAGAACGGGAAAACAATCGTTCTACCATGACCCAAAAAAACATTAAAGGCTTTATATATATCAATTTTTACATGTGGATAATACCAACAGAAACGGGAATGATCGTCCACAAACAGAGCAAAATATCTAAAGCCATCTGCTGAAACAACGGGGGCAGGACCCCAAATATCGGAATACACAAGATCTAAAACATTATTACTTGAATAATTTATTCTATCTAGTGGAAACCGACTAGATTTGCCTAATTGACAAGCTGAAAAAAGATGCGGGGGGCCTGTTTTCTTGGATTCAACGGGACATGACTGAAGGACTTGCCGAAGGACTCGTTCATGAGGGTGGCCTAGACGCTGGTGCCAAATTTCAGATGATGCTCTAGCTGACATAAAAGCTTGATGACACCGGGGTATTGTGAGTGTATATAAGCCACCCGAGGCTGGACCTTTAAGGAGCACCGCCTTGGTGATGCAATCCTTCACAACGAAAAATTCTGGGTGAATAGTACTAATTGCCACGTAATGTGGTAATTAAATAAACACAGGACCAAATAAAGTAATTAAATGTCTTTTATTGATCGAGGTGAAGGCCCTAAGTACAATCTAAATGGTTGCTCTGAGTACCGACTGACTGCGGTGGGATTCTCTAACAACAACCTATCGATCGTCCAAAAGTCCCTCACACTGTCGCTATCGCGGGTATTTATAACCGCGGAGTCGGAGACACAAATCCGGCCGTTCGGCATGCCTCCCACGTAGCAACCACGTGTCGCCTTCCCGGGTGCCCTGCCTGTCAACGCGTAGAGTCGCCACGTGTTTCTCACCAGCTCTCTCGCTTAAGGGGTACCGCTCGGTGGTCGGCAACGCCAATCGGGCACTACCCGGTCGGGAACCGACCGGGTTCTTCACAAGAAACCCGACCTGCAACTTGAAAAGACAAGAAGAAAAGGACAAAGGCATGTCGGACGGGGTATTCCCAACCAAGAGCCCCCCAGCCCATGCCTTTTTGACCAACCGGGAAAAAACAGGACGGGATGATGAAGCCCAACAGTCAGCCGCCAAACCGACCGGCCAGCTATCATTCCCTCCCTTGCCACGTGTCGACGACTGCCGGCCTCTGTGACTGCAACGGTCGCCTCGGAATCAGCAGCGGTCGCGTCACGCAAGTGGACTGGTTTCCCGCCCAAACGCTCTCCTATAAATACGCCCTTGAGGCCCTCATTTGAACTTTCCTCAACCTTCTGAATCGATCGGCATACTCAGAGAGTCCCGAGCGAAGCACTTCAGCAGATCAGTCGAGCAAAGGATTTCCAAGCTTCTCAAAGTCTCCTCAATCGGTAAGCTCTCTAACCTTCTGCTTTAATACTTGCCTTACATTTCCGTATAGCGGTAGGGTAAAACTGACCTCGACCTAAACGTCCCGAGTCCCACACTAATCCCGACCGGCCTTTAGGCAAACAACAATGTCAGATTCGGACAGCCAGAACGTGTCAATTGTGGACTACGATGGTGAGGTCGAGCAGGTCAGCGAGGAAGTGGACATAATGTCCTCCTCACCGGAGGTTGTTCAACGACCACAGCAAACTCCCGAGCGAGCCCCCGAGCGACAAAGGTCATCAAGCTCGTCTGGGACGTCGGGGTCGAGCTCAAGCGGATCGGGAAGCTCAAGCGATGAGAGCGGGGAAACGTCCACGAGCTGACGAAATTCCCCGGCCGAAGGCGTTCGGGAAACGCCTATTAGGGTAATTGGGGATTACCCTCAGGCCGAGCCCCAAGAGGGCGATCAAGAGCATGCTGCGGAACCGGTCGAGGAAGGCCCGGCCGAGCAGGCGGCGCCAGCCGGGGACGGGTTCGAGTTCCTCAACAGCGAGAGCGTCGAAAGTCAGATGAGCAAGCTGACAAAAGGAGAAGCGGCCAAAATCGCCGCAACACTCAGCGGTCGGGTCGAGTTCGACACCAGTCGCCAGCTCGGTAACGTCATCGATCGGCACCGGGGAAAGTGGATCGGGATGCACTACGACTCCCTGATGGCCCCGATCACTTTCCCCTTCTCGGGCCTTCTCACCGCGTTCCTGCGTTATTACCAGGTCGTACCCGGACAAATCTGCCCGTACGCGCACCGGATGATCGCGTGCTTTCCCCAGATATGCGGTCGTCACAACGTAGCCTGTACAATGGAGCTATTCAACTTCATATACCAGGTGAAGGTCTTGGAGGCTTCATACGGGGGCGGGTTCCTGATGACCCAATCCCGAGCGGATATGTGTGCGATCGAGGGTCTGCCCGGGAACAACCGGGGGTGGAAGAACCGGATATTCTCGGTCAAATACAACATATGGATCCTCCCGGTCGAGAGGGTTTGGAGCCAGCGTTTCCGGAAACAAGTCATTCCGGTCGAGACAAAGGCCCTCCGGGATGCGGTTACGAAGATCTCGAGCGAGGTCTACGAATACAGAATCTTCCGGACGGTCGAGAGCTACGAAGCGGCCCAACTACCCAAGCTGTTCTACGATCTGACCGAGAAATACAAGCCCGAGTCGATGGGCGTGACGGTCGCAAGGGCGCCCGCTCGGGGCAAACGGAAGGGAAAAGGTCTAACACTAACCAATTCTCCCCGACCTTAACACCCCGAACGCCCTTTAATCCCGATCTAACCCTCTTCTTCTTTTTGTTTGCAGAGATGGCAGGTTTTGGTGACGATGACGCCCCCCCCGGCCCCGGTCGCCAAGATAGTTCTTGGGAAGAAAAAGCCCAAGACCAAAGCAGCCGGGGAGAAGGAGATCCCGATCGCCCGACCAATGGGCGCCTCGACCGTCACCACGCCAGAAGGCTACGTGGTGGATGCGTCCGAAGTCTTGGTTGCCCGGGTGGCAGTCGGCAAGGGTAAGGAGAAGGCGCCGGAAAAAGGTGCGACGGATACTGGCGCCCTGAAGCGCCGTCGGGAACAGCGCAGCCCGAGCCCGTCGGTCGGGGGTAGCTAGGGCGAGTCGTCTATCCTCGCGCGGATCGGCAACACCGGGCCAGCCAAGGAGGATTTAGTAAGCTGACCTCGACCCAGGTGGTCGAGAAGATCGGCTATGACTTGGCCGAGGTAAGACTTTCCCCCTTTCATCTTTATACGCAAGTAGCCCCACTCGAGCTAATTCCGATCGCCTTTTGCATTTGCAGATCTCCCGAGCGGCCCAGTTTCTTCAACATCGGGCTCTGCAGGCCAACGAAGCCGAAGCCCTGAAGAAGGTTGCCAACCGGCGACTGCAAGAAGTCCGGGACCTCCAGGCGGAGCTCAAGAAGGCCAAGGAGGAACGGGATCTTTCCGAGAAGGTCGCCCAACAGGCGGTCGGGGAAGTCGCAGAGCTAAAGGCCCGACTGAACGATCCGAACGAGCTGACCCGGTTCCTCTTCCGGGATAACGAGTCGGGCACACGATTCTTCCGGTCCGTTCAGGATACGATGGTCGGGGAGGAACTGGTCTGGACCTTCGGGCGGTGGGCGTACAAAGCCGGCCAGAGGAAAATACGTGAAAAAACGCAGAAGATCATGGAGCAAGCGCTCGAAGGAGAAGATCTTCAGCTGGTTCTGACCACGCTTCCTCAAGACATTCCCGACCCTGGGCCATCACCGTTCGACCCGAAGGAGAAGGCGGCTGAGCCGAGCGGGTCTGCTGCAGCCACTCCGAGCGAGGCGGAACCTTCGAAGAAGTAGATTTTAACTCCTTTGTTTTTGTAATGAACTTGATCGGGAGCCCGGTCCCGAGTTTGTACCAAGCACCTTTTGAATTTAATAAAATTTGTTTTTCGTCTAACTTGTGCAACTCGTTCTCATTGCTTTTATATTTTCAATTACGCATGTGCCGAACACCTAATGCTCGACCTCGCGGCCTTATGGCCGGGTCATGCATCTTTCGACCCACTTAATGCCCGACCTCATGGCCTCATGGCCTGGTCGTGCATCTTTCGATCGGAGCATCGACGTTATGATGGCCTACCCGATCAGGTTTACTCGACCTTCTGGCCTTGTCGATTTTTTGAAAACTAGTAAGCCTCTTCGATCGGGGTGTTCCCGAGCGACGGACCTACAGCACTTCCTTCATCCTAGCCCCCACACTATTGTGCGCTCGAGGCACAAGTGGGTGCAATAGTGGAAAGAAATTGGACGGATCGGGAATTATGCTGGAGCTCTGGCTTTCCCGATCGGTGGCGTGACCCAGATGTCCGCCGAAGAGGAGCGCATTTGACCGGTCGATGGATTCGCCCGGTCGAGATAACGTGGTGATGACTTAACCTGCGTTTAACGAAGGTAAGGAAAAAACCGTCGGGCCGCCGTGTGCAAACGGTCGAGCAATCACCGATCGTGTATACATTAAATTTTCCCGCTCGCAGGCGGTTAAGAAAATATTTACAACAATAATTTTCAAACAAACGACGAACGGAACCGACTCGTAGGTCGAACCCCCACTTCGTCTAAAATTACAAAAAATAGGCTAATGCCTAAACATAACGAAGTGCTCGGAATTCCAAGTCCCCTCGATCATCCGACCGGTTGTTGTCTCCAGTCGGTATGTTCCCGGCCGCACCACAGCGCTGATGATGTACGGCCCTTCCCAATTCTGAGCTAGCTTCCCGCCTTCCAAAGGTTGACTGTCCCCCCGTCGACGTAGAACGTAATCTCCCACCTGAAAATATCGAGGGTTGACCCGAACGTCCTTTGAACTCTTGACTCTCTTCTGATACCCGGCCATACGCCGAGCGGCTAGCTCTCTTTTTTCCTTGACCCCATTGAGATCCACGACCATTGAGTGTTCATTTTCCTCTGCATTGTAGGTTCGCTCACGGTCGGTCGGGATCCATGCCTCGATCGGGAGTTGGACTTCAGCCTCGTAGACAAGGGCGAATGGAGTCTCCAAAGTTGCTTCTCTCGGGGTCGTCCGATAAGTCCACAAAACATATGGCAACTCATCGGCCCAACTACGACCAGCTGCGTGTAGCTTCTTTTTCAGACCCGGTAGAATAGTCCGATTGGCGTTCTCCACTTGTCCATTTCCCTGTGGGTAAGCCACCGACGACCGGACGTGGGTCGTCCCGATCGTGGCCAGGAAATTCTGGAAGAATTAGCTTACAAATTGGCGGCCGTTGTCGCTGATGAGGTGCACGGGCACACCGAAGCGGGAAATAACATTGCGCCATAAAAACCGAGCACATTGTTGAGATGTGATCGTAGCCAAGGGCTCGGCCTCGATCCATTTTGAGAAGTAATCGATGGCGACAATAACGAACTTTCTTCGGCCGGAAAGCTGAGGGAAGGGTCCCAAAATGTCCACCCCCCCCCCCCCCCCACCTTGCGAAGGGAATTGCAGTCGTGACCGGTTGGTAGAAGGTGGCCGGTCGTCCAGGCATCTGGACAAACAATTGGCACGTCTCAGATTCCCGAGCGAGCTTCTCACAATCCAGCTGGAGGAACGGCCAATAATACCCGATCAGCATGATTCGACGAGCTAAGGATCGGTCTCCTTGATGTGACAAACAGATGCCCGAATGCAATTCCTTCATGACAAGATCGGCCTCAAATGCAGTCAAGCAACGCATAAGAGGGCCTCCGTACGATCGCCTGTAGAGACGACCATCCAGGACTTGGAACCTCGGGGCTCTAAGCTTGGCCTTCCGAGCACGCTGAGGGTCGTCTGGGAGTCGACCGTGCTCAAGGAACTCCTTCAGATCGGTGATCCAATTGTCTTCTGCCGGTTGGATAGGATTGACCGGCAACCGGTGGATACTGTGTCTTGGGATCACCAAAATCCGAGCGATCTTCGACATATGTTCTGGGGCGTCTTGGGCCAATTTGGACAAGATGTCCGCATCGGCATTATCCAATCGGGGTATGTGCCAGACGGTATACCCCCGGAACTGGGCAAGCTTCTCCATGGCTAGGTCTCGATATAACTACAGTCGTTCTCCATTCACTTCATAATCACCGAGGACCTGCCCGACCACGAGCGCGGAATCCGTTTGAGCCCGAATATATTCAGCCCCCAAGTCCCGAGCACACTGTAAGCCGTTGACAAAGGCTTCGTACTCGACTTCATAATTGGTCGGATGGAACTGGTACATAAGGGCGAAATAGACTTTAAATCCCTCCGAGCTCGTGACTACCACTCCTCCTCCTGCCCCTTTCTTGCTGCTCGACCCATCAGTAGCCAAAGACCACCACTCAGCATCAGGGTCCGCGACCTCGGGGGGTCGGGTATCCCGAGCGGTGCACTCGACCAAGAAATCTGCAAGGGCTTGACTTTTAATGGCTGGTCTTGGTCGGTATTCGATTGCATACTAGGTCAGCATTAACGCCCACTTGACTAGGCAACCGGATGATGAAGCAGTTTGGAGGACTGGCCCGATCGGCTGATCAGTCAAAACGCGAATTGCTCGACCCTGAAAGTAGGGAGCTAACTTCTTCGCGGCAATGTATAAGGCATAGACGACCTTCTCTAGCCGGGAATACCGGAGCTCGGGACCATGTAGCGCGTGGCTTACATAGTACACCGGTCGCTGGACTCCTTCCGGATCGGTTCGACACAATACTGCGCTTACTGCTCAATCGGATACGGCGAGGTACACGTCTAGCTCTTCCCCGAGCTCTGGCTTCGGCAGCACGATTGGTGATATGAGATACTCCTTTAACTCGTCGAAAGCCGCTCGGCACTCGTCATCCCAGACAAACCCATTGACTTTACGCAATACCTTGAAGAAAGGTAAAGCGTGCTCGGCTAATTTGGAGAGGAACCGGCTGAGAGCTGCCAACCGACCGGTCAATTGCTGGACTTCCCGAACGGTTGAAGGTGGTTGCATGTCCAAAATTGCCTTAACTTTGGCCGGGTTGGGCTCGATTCCCCTCTTGGTCATCATGTAGCCGAGGAACTTCCCGGTCTGAACCGCAAATGTGCACTTTGTTGGGTTCAGCTTCAACTGGTACTTCCTCATGATCTGGAAGCACTCCCGGAGATCCCGAGTGTGGTCGAATCGGTCCCGACTCTTGACCAGCATATCATCAATATACGCCTCCATCGTTCGGCCTAGTAGATCGGCGAAGAGCATGTTGACAATCCCCGACCGCAGCCTTCCACTTGACAAGGAAATCGGTCAAGCTCTCCCCTTCGAGCTGCTTGGCCTTCTCCAAATACATATAGGGCTTCCTCACCACCTTGGAGGTGATGAACTTTCTCACGAACTTGATCGCCAGGGTATTAAAATCAGCTATTGACCTTGGCTGCAACGTCCAAAACCATTCCGCCGCCCGACCGGTGAGCGTGGAATAGAAAGCCCTGCACATCACGGCGCCTGTCACGCCCTTCATCATCATGTTGCAGTAGTAATCATTGACATGGACCTCAGGGTCCGTACGGCCATCATAACTTTTCTCCCCCGAAACTTTTAAATCGAGCGGGTATGGCTGGGCCATTATCTCCGCTGTAAAGGGTGTCCGCAGTAAGGACGACTGGTCGATCGGGGGTGTCACGAGATGCTCGTTCCAGAAACGAGCGAATTCCGCCTGGAGGTTATAGAGCAATCCCCGGGTCTCGTTGAGCTCGGCCGTCTGGGCGGCTTGGGCTGACTCCCGAGCGCGTCGTCGACGGTGTGATCTTGACCCGCTATGCCCGGATGAGGCCTCCTGGCTGGCTTCCTGCATCTGCACGTCTCCCGGTTGCCGGCTCGGGTCTTGGGGTCCCAATCGTTGTCGCATTGCCGGTCGAAGGCGCTGAAAAGCCGCTGCCCGGTTGATCTCCTCGGGGTCCTCCGCTTGGGCCGAAACCTCTGGTTGTACGTCCGGGGCCTGCCGTGGTACCTTCATCGCATCAGCACCCCCCGACCCCAACCGCGAACAAGCCGAGCGTCGAGCCCGGGAAGTGGGCTGATGCTGCGGCTCGACCTGGGCAGTCGGGTATACTGGAGGGGCGGCGGCTGGAGCCGTGTACGCAGGCGTGTATGGGGGATAGCCGACTGGTGCTGTATAATACATCGGCTGGACGGGCCAATACCCGTATGGAGGAGGCAGGACCGGGTAAGGGTATTGCCAGGGGGGTTGCTGACCGGGTGTTTGGTATACCGGTTGCTGCGGACCGGGTGTCGGATATCCCGGCTGGATGTAATTCACCGGTTGTTGAGGGGCCGGATATGTAGTAGACGGATGTGGTGGTGAAAGCTTGAGATTGAGGTCCATTGTCTGACCTTGTTGCAGGCTCGGCTGGTGATCGGATGAACTGGCCGCATCCGCTTGATAGTCGCCGGAGAGATTGTACGCCCACGGGTACATGATTGATAAGAAGGACGGGTGCTCGTCAAGACGTCTGTTTTCGTGCACGGGTCCCCATAGACGGTGCCAAAATGATAGTACTAATTGCCACGTAATGCGGTAATTAAATAAACACAGGACCAAATAAAGCAATTAAATGTCTTTTATTGATCGAGGTGAAGGCCCTAAGTACAATCTAAATGGTTGCTCTGAGTACCGACTGACTGCGGTCGGGATTCTCTAACAACAACCTATCGATCGTCCAAAAGTCCCTCACACTGTCGCTATCGCGGGTATTTATAGCCGCGGGAGCCGGAGACACAAATCCAGCCGTCTGGCATGCCTCCCACGTAGCAACCACGTGTCGCCTTCCCGGGCATGTCAACGCGTAGAGTCGCTACGTGTTTCTCACCAGCTCTCTCGCTTAAGGGGTACCGCTCAGTGGTCGGCAACGCCAATCGGGCACTACCCGGTCGGGACCGACCGGGTTCTTCACAAGAAACCCGACCTGCAACCTGCAAAGACAAGAAGAAAAGGACAAAGGCATGTCGGTCGGGGTATTCCCTACCAGACGTTATTATCAACTGTAAATCTATTAACAGATAATAACGGAACAGACAACTCAGGGACATGTAATATTTTAGAAAGATGCAAGTGTTTAGAAACTGAGGGTATTGAAGCATAACCAATTCGCGAGATACCCAAACCTGTCCCATTTCCAACGCGTAGAACGTCAGTGCCCGAGTAGTCATCGGATTGAGCCAACATGCCGGCGTCCGGTGTGGCGTGGGATGAAGCCCTGGTATCCGGGTACCACGCCGAGACTTCAGTGGCGGCAGCATCTCCGTTCACGGCGACATGAGCCTGTGGTGGTGGCGGCGGATCGGAGTAGCGGCGGAAACAGTACACCGCCGTATGGCCGTGCGAACGGCAAATCTGGCAATGGGGTGTTCCACCGCCACGACCTCTGCCCGGAACGCCTCTGCCACGATGTCCGCCACGGTTGCCGCCCCGATTGTGTCTACTGCCGTGATCAGCATTATTCCGGCGACCCCGGTTTACCACCATCGCAGTCGCACCACTAGGAGTCAGCGACCCGCCGGTCAGATAGTCATCCGCATGGATGAACTCTTGCGCCTGGAGGTAATCTGAGAGCTGGGGAAGAGACACGGGCGTGCCGGTGATGGCGAGAGTGCCGGCCATGGCACGGAACTCAGGCTGGAGCCCTCGGAAGACGTACAGATTCTGTTCGTCTAACGAGATGGGGCAGCAAGCTTGAGCTAGATCTTCGACAATCAGCTGGGCCTTGCCAATGTATTCGGCCGGAGTGGAGTCGCCTTGCCGGAGTGCCTGGAGCCGGCCGAGCACGTTCAAACAGCGAGCACGGGTGGAGGAAGCCAACGCTGTCTCGATTGACGTCTAAACATCGCGGGAGGTGGTCTTGCCGACGGCAAGGTACATAACCTCCTCTGACAAGGACGATATGAGAAGGGAGAGGATGTTTTGATCCTGTTGGATCCACTGCCCATGCGCCGGATTAACAGTGGTGGAGGTGGCCACGTCGGACGGCGTCCCGGTCGTGGAAGCCATGCGCACCGACGGTGGACACGGATGCGTACCGTCGACGTAGCCAAGCAGTCCCTGGCCACGAGGAAGGGGATGAGTTGCGTCCGCCAAAATAAATAGTTTCGTGTCGTCAATTTGATCGACAAGAAATGGTGAGCGGAAGTGAGATGGTTGGGACCGGCGGCCGGAGGTTGGCCGGCGGCGGTAGCGAACACAGTGTGTTCCGAGGAATTGTTTACGTTTGTTGCCATCAGAGAGAGAAAAAAAGAAGAAGGACCTATCGCTGTGATACCATATGAGATAATGATTCTGTTGATTGAACTAACTGGACGATCAAGTTACAATACAGATAATAAGAGAAGACCTATAATCTAGGCTAAGGAACAGATAACTAACTTTTTTTAAAAAACCAATATGGTTGTATTTATATATGAATCGAAATAGAGTCAGGTGGGATCCCATCCCAGTACATCGCTATAGAATAATTAAAGGCATCTGATGCTAAGTCATGTGCCATAACATTCTGTGTTCTAGGAATAAATATAACTGAAATGAAATTAAAAGTAGCTATAAGATTCCTGCACTCATAAAGGACATAGCCAAGATAAGATCGAGGTTGGATAGACGATTCAAGATAGGTTCGCAAAGTCTGACAATCCGTGTAAATTTGAACCAATTGTTCACCACGTTGTTTGAGCCACGATAATGCTTCCTTACATGCTAGGGCCTCGGCCATAAGGGGTGAGAAACAAGCTTGTGGTGGCACACAGTAAGCCGATACATAACTTCCAATATGGTCTAGTAATAGGACGCTGGCTGTGGCTATCTTCATATCGGCATTGTATCCTGCGTCTACATAACATTGCTTCGGGTACGTGGGGTGTTCCTGGGCCGTGGACGGTGGTGGCAGCGTCCCTGCCAGAACAGCCGAAGGTCCCAAAACAGGCAGTGGGGCGGTGATGGTCTCGGCCAGCAATGCAGTGGGTTGGTGGGTTAATCGCCGGGTGGTGACATCGCGTATCGCTAGCCATGCATTCATCATGTTTAGAGTTGTTAACACAACTCTTTTCGGCAACTGTAGACATGCATCCCATACCGCTCCGTTTTGGGCTCTCCAAATATTGTATAGAATTCCAGCTGCAAATAACATCTCATTAGAATTTAGAACATTCAAGATTGTCCTAAACCATTCATGAAAAATATTTGTGGTAACATGGGGTAATGGAAGGCCAAATTGGGTCCAAATGGACTTTGCATAATCACACAAGACTAATGAGTGCATAACATCTTCATTGGTTAATCCATACATGGCACATATCGGATCAACATCCACTCTCTTTATAAGCAAGTTGTTGGTTGTAATACTCCTCCAACAATAGCTAGGATTATTTCCTAGGCATGCTTCGTTAAAGGGACGGTCATGAAAATACCTGGCTTTATAAATGCGGGCCACCAAGGAGTCAGGATTGGTAAGAAACTTCCATGCTTGTTTTCCTAGCATAGCCAAATTAAATGCTCTTAAATCCTTAAACCCCAAACCTCCATATTTCTTTGGGATACATAGCTTATCCCAAGATTTCCAATGAATACCACAGCCCGTCCCAGAGCCCCACCAATATCGGTTCATTGTGCGTTCAATAGCTGAGCAAACAGATACCGGCAACAAAAATACACTCATTGAAAAGGTAGGCATTGCCTGAGCTACACTTTTCAATAGAATTTCTTTCCCAGCTTGCATTAGGAGCTTCTTATTCCATGAGCCAATTCTCTGTTTGATTTTGTCTTCAATATAGGCAAATGTTATTTTCTTATTTTTCCCCACAAAGGCTGGTAATCCCAAATATTTTCCAAAATTCGGAGCCTGAACCACCCCAAGGGTATGTGCCACCATATCCCTGTCAGTCCCACTAGTATTCTTACTTTAACAAATACTAGATTTCTGATAGTTGACCATTTGCCCAGATAAACTCTCATAAAGAGTCAAAATATTCTTAATCTCGGTAGCTTCCTGCACATTTGCCTTAAAAAATAGTAAACTGTCATCAGCAAAAAACAAATGGGAGACCGGGGGCGCAGCTCGTGCCACTCTACATCCATGAATTAAACCATTAGCATGTGCTTGCTGTAATAATAGAGAAAGGCCTTCTGCACAAATAATAAATAGATACGGGGATAAAGGATCTCCCTGTCTGAGACCACGAGTGGGCAATATTGCCTCCGTATGAGACCCATTGACTAGAAACCTGTAGGAGACTGTGGTAACACACAACATGATCAAATCCACCCACCTATCATCAAATCCTAAGGCTTTAAGCATCCCCTTCAAAAAAGGCCATTCCATACGATCATATGCCTTAGCCATATCCAGTTTAAGAGCCCCCCATCCACCAATACCACACTGTTTTCTATTCAAAAAATGTCCCACCTCAGCCGCTACTAAAATATTATCAGTAATTAGCCGATTAGGGATAAAAGCACTCTGTGTGTCCGAAATAATACCTTCCATTAGGGGTTTCATTCTCTGCGTAATCATCTTGGCCATCACTCTGTAAACAACGTTACTTAGGGCTATTGGTCGTAGATCAGATACTAACTCTGGGGCATCCTTTTTTGGAATTAACACAACATTCGTTTCATTCAATGCAGGGGGGATAGTACGCCTATTCAAACAATCAACAATATAAGCTGCCATGTCACCTCCCACAACATCCCAGAAATGCTGATAGAAACCTGGATTCATTCCATCCGGGCCTGGTGCTTTATCTGGGAACATTGCAAATAATGCAGCCCTAACCTCATCAATCACAAATGGTTGCAGCAGTGTTTCATTCTGTTCATGCGTGACTTTCGGCACTACTCTCTCAAACAGATTATGGCCAGACACAGGATTACTAGAACTAAACACACTGGCAAAATAATCCATAACCACATTCTTCATATCATTCCCCTCGACCCAATCCCCGGAATTATTCATAATGCGAGATATTGAATTTTTCTTTTTTCGGTGAGAGGCATACCTGTGATAGAATTTAGTATTGGCATCCGCATTCTTGAGTCAATGCTGTTTTGCTCGTTGTTTCCAATATGCATCTTCCTGTGCCTCCATATTACTCAATTCCACCTCCAAGCGCTGGAATTCAGTTAATGAGTCTGTATCCATTCGTCCCCTGAGCCGCAATTGATCCCTCCGGAGCTTTTTAATTCGCTCACCAAATTTATGATACCGGTCTCCCCCCCCCCCCCCCCCCCCCCCACTTAGCCAAACGATTACCACAATGTGTAATACAATCCTGTAAATCATTCCCCCTCTTCTCATTCCATGACTCCTCCACCACAGGCCTGCACCCCTCATCATACAACCATGCCATCTCAAATCTGAATTGTCGTCTGTGCGTCCCCCCACTTCCTATTGGGTCATGAATACCTAGGAAGATGGCGGAATGGTCTGATTGTCTCATCAACAGATTTGTCACATTTGCTCGTGGGACTACATCATTCCACACATTCGTGGCCAGCACCTTATCCAGTTTCTCTTCTATCCATCTTGCCGTGCCCTTACCCTTCTCCCATGTAAACTGATATCCACTCATCGGCAACTGTGCTAATCCACAATAGTCCAGAACCTCTCCAAACCCACGCAGAAGATAATTCGGATGTGGATTACCCCCCCTCTTCTCGTACTGGAATAGAAGCTCATTAAAGTCTCCAATCATAACCCATGGAAGATTTGATTGCGACTTTAAGGATTTAATGAGATTCCATGCCTCGTTGCGCCTATTTCTCTCTGGATAGCCATAGTAACAAGTCATTCTCCAGTGTGGAAAACCAACCATACTAATTTCCATATCAACATAATTCTTCGAGTAAGTTATCAGTCTTGCTGTGTTATTTCTCCGCCACAATAATGCCATGCCACCGCTTAGACCACGTTCACCCCCCGGATCAACATAAAACAATCCCTCAAACCCTAGTTTTATTCGAACACGTTCCGCATGATCCCTCCGTACTTTGGTCTCCATCAAAAATACAAAATCAGGCTTCTTCCGGGACACTACGTCCTCAAGTTCACGAACTGTCTGTGGATTGCCCAAGCCACAACAGTTCCAGCTTAGTGTACTCATTGGGTCGGGCGGGTCTGGGAACCAAGACCCGCCATCTGCAAGTTTTTTGACACGTTATCATGCACCCCCTCCTCACTCACTGGTATAGTAGCCCCGCTCACATCGTCATTTACCGTAACAGCACGGCGTCTTTTAGATGAAGCCACCACATCCTCATCTACCTCATCCCCACTCACTACCATATGCACATCCGCCATCCCCCCCACACCCGACAAACCCGCACTCGGCTGTACTTTCGGCGGCAATGGTGTGTCACCCACCGGCGGCAATAGCCAAGATGCTCCAACCGGCCTCGGCCCCTTGGCCCTTCCTGCTCTCATCCAGGCTCCATACGGATAAAGTTCTGGCTTGATCCCGGAAACCCTAGCTTTCACACAGAATTTGTCAAGGTGCTCTAACTTTCCACAGCAGTAACAAAAATTATGCAGGCGCTCATACTTAAAATTGACCCATCCCCAGGTTTTATCCCGGCGTATTAACTTTATTCTACGTTTTAGCGGTTGGTCCACTGGCACTGCAACCCGCACACGGTAAAACGTTTTCCATGGTCCTCCAACCTGACGATCATCAGTTTTAATAAAAGTACCAACATAATTACCAACCTGCTCCAGAATCACATTGGACGTATATCCCATAGGCAAGTCATAGACTTGCAACCACATATCCACCGTATCAAGCTTGACTTCCCCTGGCAATGACCCATCACACACCTGCCGGCAGACCAACGTGTGATTCTCAAACGACCATGGCCCATCTTGAAGCACCCTGAGCATGTCCGTCTCGTGATAAAAAGCAAACAGAAACAAATTCGCATGTAGCTCCGTTACCCGTAGTCCCATCACAGGCTGCCATGCCGAGGCTAAGACCTGCCGCATGTATTCAACCTTGATCATCTTCCTCGTGAGAAACCGACCCACAACCGAATACACCTTGACCCCCTCCACAGATAACTAACTTAGACTAATACAAAGTCTAATAATAATAATAACAACAATAATAATATATCTAACAAATATTATTATTAATTTTTACTTTTTATTATAAAATTGTTAGCTACCATGGCAATAGTAGAGGGTACTCTCATTTTACTCTAATACATTTTAATATTCTCTAAGTACTCTTGTCATAAGCCAATAATGTGACCAATCATTGTACTACAAAGGCTCTACACCACTCTATATATTACTCCGTAATATAAATCTTCTTCTTATTCCTTTTCCTAGACAACTAAAATACCAATAATTCATTTATTACTATTTTCTTTAAAGTTAAATGTTAATTATAAATATAGTTTGTCAAAGGAATTTTTTTTTTTTATCCAAAAATCAAGTCCAAAGTAGTATGAAAATTTCAAGGTGTATGACACCCACACTTTTTTTAAAATTGATTTGTTTCCTTCCAATGGTAATAGGAGCGTTAAATCGTAAGGTGAACTTATCAAAATAAGAACTCTTCAAAATTTTACATGAAAGTTTTAGACACAAGTTTTGAAGAAGTAGAGAAAATTTTCGTACAAAGAAAATCATAATATTTTGGGTGTCAAAAGTTTTAAAACATTATGCCCAATACAATAATGTAAATTAATCCGAATAAATATATCGTAGTACAAATTTTTTGGGCACATTTTGAAATTTGATTTGCACTACATCTCTCTCACGCACGATAAAGAATCTTTATGCTACACAATTTAATATAATCTCATTAAACAGTTGAATTATATTTATACTAGTGTAAACTTACATCTATTTTCAATGTAAAACAAATTAAAGACTACTTAAAAGCCTTCTCAAACTCCATTTTCTCAACTCACTGGATATGATAATTAATTTCTTATTTACTCATTATTTATTTTGAGCATATAATATATATTAAATTAAGGGAAAATGGCACTTTTTCTCCCTTTATTATATACTTATAGCACTTTTTCCCCCTAAATTATTTAAGTGGCAGTTTTTCCCCCTGATATATTAAATGGACATATTTACCCTTAAAATAAATATTTCATTTATTTTTCTTCTATTTTAAAAGAAAGTTTGAACCAACCGTTCAAATTGTATCCAAAATCGTGAACCGACGGTTCAAAATAAAAATCAAATCGCGATTATATATACTTATATGTGAGAGTCAATATAAATGCGGAAAAAAACATACACTATTTGTAAATATTATAATTCTAATTTTAAGCTATTGCTAGTTGTTGTTCTTATTTGAACCTCTGGTTCACGGTTCAGGATTCATTTTTTTTTCCAGTTCACGATTTTAATAAACGGAAACCCAAATATTGGGTTATGTTATGAATCATAACCGAAATTTTTTAATTTGATTGCTATAGTGTTTGGTTCAGTTCGAATCGAACCGTGGTCATCCCTACGTATAAGCAATAATTTGTTGAAGAAGAGAAATAAATAAAATATTTGTTTTAAGGGTAGAAATGTCCATTTAATATTATCAGGGGAAAAAACCGCCACTTTTATAATAATTGAGGGGGCAAATGTGAATGCATGAATAACTCAGGGGGGAAAAGTGCTATAAGCATATAACACAAGGGGAAAAAGTGTCATTTTCCCTTAAATTAAACCACTAGCTACTTATGAGAAACTGAATCCACTTTGACTCAACTGAAATTAAAATAAACCTCCCAAAATTATATCTCAAAAGAATCATTTTAAATGTCAATTTTGACTAACTTTTCTAACAATAAATACTTTAAATTAAATTTCATTAATTAAATCAAACACATTAATTGTTATTAATGTATGACCAACTTTCAAAAGCCAAAACCACTTTAAACTACAATTTGGTGTCAACCTTAACGAGTTAACGATGCTTTCAAGTTTGAAGAATATGTCACGGCCGCCATTATTTTTGCCAGCTTACCCACGTTACTATGTCGAGATTAATTAAGTATGTTTATGAATGGGAGAAATATTTTATTTTTTGAAAAAAAAAATAGATATAATACATTTTACTTGTATGTTTAGAAAACAGAAAATAAAAACAAAATGAAAAATAAAAAGAAATAATTAAAATAAACAACTAAGTAACTTTCACCAGTCGAGCCGACTAAGCACTTATTTTGTTACAATTTAGTATTTGTTACCTACTGAAACACAAAGTTAATATCACCGCTCCTACTTTCTCAACTTATAATTACTAAAACACAAAAAATCAATATCACCCCCGTTCCTACTTTCTCAACTTATAATTACTGAAACACAAAGAGATCATGCCCTTTCTCAACTTATAATTATCATCCCCACTGAAGCTCAAACTCATAACCTCCCATTTGAAAAAGTCACTTTGTGCCGCTAGACCACAAGATCATTGGAAGGCAGTCATTTAGTTTGTCGTGAATATTATCAACTTAATTTCAACTTAGAATAGGCTTAGATGAGGAGTTTTAATCTTTGTTTTTAAGGTCAATCATCATTGCAATTAAAGAATAATTCTTACATTCAATAGATAAGTTCTTCTCTTTTAAACTCTATTTTAGTTATTGCTTTATGGATTATATTGTTGTCCTTCATAGATATGTCTCCTTCCAAACGCTAACACTTATTATGCATACATCAAAAAATTTGGTGTCATTATCCGAGATTTCACGAATATGCTCGATCAAATTGAATAACAAATACTTAAATCTTCTTATGAAGGAGTCAAACTTATTCTTTTTATTGACATTATTGATATCGTGTGGACTAGATTGATGTAATTGGTTTTCAATCCTATTGAAAAACACTAATGAAAATCATAAGTGATAAGGATGTTTGTCTCTCTTCTTTTTCTTTTTATAAATAAATATTTTTTATTCTTTTTTTAGCCCAATTGAAGTGTACTTTTCTTGACCTAAATTAGAATGCCCTAAGGCCCCATCCATTTTATTACCTTCGATGGGTCAAATACTCAAATCTGCTCTCTACGAGCCCATCTACATGACCTTTTTATCCCTAAAAGATGGGTAGGCCCAATTTGGAAAAAGATACGAGACTATAACAATTAGAGGGCAAATTATGTTGTGCAACGTGTACACCATATATGGTGCATACGGAATTGAATCCATAATTTCTATACTATGGATTCATAATTTCTATATTATAGATTCATAATTATTGAACTCTATATTCGCAATTACAAAATTTTATGTTCATAATTTTCAATGTTCATATTCCTAATTGTTGAACTCTGTATTCACAAATCACTGAACTATATGTTCATAATTTAATAACTATACAGTTTAAAAATTATGAATCTATAGTATAGAAATTATGAATCTACAGTATAAAAATTATGAATCTATAGTATAGAAATTATGAATTCAATTTGGTGTGCACCTTGCATAGTGCACACGATTGCACAACATAACGCTCCCAATTAGAGAAATCATTATACCATGATTATTAAACCACTATAAGAGCAACTCCAGTTGTTATACCATCGTGTAAGGTGGAACTTAGTTTTAAATTGTATATTTTTAGTATTGAAATTGTGAATTTCTAGAATATTAATTGTGTTTCTAAGTTTTGAGAATTTGTAAATACAATATAAGGTTATCACAAATTATGAATTTTTTAAAGGTAAATTGTAAACGTTTAGTAGGTAAATTATGTATCTTTGGACTCAATCCACCTTGCACGGTGGACCCGAGTCCACAGAATAATTTGCCCAAACTCCATTAGTTTTAGATTTTATTGGGTTTTTTTTGTAGAGAAAGAAGATGGAAGAAGAAAAAAAAAACAAACAAACAAAAGCTGAGATCTCAAAAAAAAAAAAAAAAATGTAAATTTGTAACGCGCCCAACTGGCTCGTGGACTGCACGGGCTCAGCTGGGAGCTGATGTGCGCGAAACGCGTATAATGGGTGAAGATTTTCTCCCTTTCTTTCTCTAGTGGAACCCACAAAAACAACATGAAATTGCTGGAGAAAAAATCACCTAAAAAATCACTACCCATATCAACAAAAAATCATCTTTAAATTTTTAATATGACAAACATCATTAAAAAAAAATCACAAATGTGGATGTCCTAACATGCATATTCATCTTTATTATATTGCATATTTATTTTTACTATACTATAAGTTCAATTTTAATATGGTCATTATATTTTGATACAAGTTTATTTTTAATGTATTATTAATTTATTTTTAATGTGTTACATTGAAAATAAACTTGCAATATATTAAAAATAGATCCGCATTAGTGGTTTATTTTGTTATGTGAACCAATGTCCAAATTTAATTTGCTCAATTAGAGTAGTAACAATTAAATTGGAGCTGAAGATATCTTTATTGACTACAATTGCAATTCTGTCTAAAGACCATTCTAAAAAAGCAACTGAAGTAATGAATTGCTTTTATCGCACTTCCAAATACACCCCAATGGAGCGTTTGGTAGGATAGAATGGCGCAAATTATGCAGTGGACTCGTGTCCACAATGCATTGTGGACACGAGTCCAAAACGACGTCGTTTTTAGGGAAAACGCGTCATTTCAGTTTAAAAAAAAATTTGATTTTGTCTCGCCGTTAACATATTCGTTTGTGCCATTATGAATGTACAATTATGGGATTATGAATGTACAGTTATGGAATTATGAATGTACAGTTATAGAATTATGAATGTAAGTTATAAAATTATGAACACAGAGCTCTGACATTATGAACTTACAATTATGAACATATAGTGATAAAATTATGAACATAGAGCTCTAAAATTGTGAACATCGAGCTTTGAAAATTATGATTTTACAGTTCTTGAATTATGAATGTACAGTTACGGAATTATGAATGTACAATTATGCAATTATGAATGTACATTTATGTAATTATGAATGTACAGTTATGAAATTATGAATACAGAGTTCTGACATTATGAACTTACAATATAAACATATAGTGATAAAATTATGAACATAGAGCTCTAAAATTGTGAACATAGAACTTCGAAAATTATGAAGTTACAGTTATTGAATTATGAATGTACAGTTACGGAATTATGAATGTACAGTTATGGAAGTATGAATGTACAGTTATGGAATTATGAACATAGAGCTCCGACATTATGAACTTACAATTATGAACACATAGTAATAAAATTATGAAACATATACTCTTATAACAAAGCGGTCTTGAAAAAAAAAAAAAAAAAAAAAAAAAAAGAGAAGATAACAGTGATAAAATGGGGATCGTTATGCTGTGCATCCGTATGCACCATGCATGGTGCATACGGATGCAAAAACGACGTCGTTATTAAAAACGCGCATCCCACTTAAAAAAAAAATAGTTTCGATTCCCCTCAACAGCATTATGTTGTTCATTCATTCTAGAATTTTAGTTCATAGATTCTGGAATTTTAGTTCATTGATTATGGATATTTAGACGTGAATCGAAACTGATTTTTTTTCATTCATGCTGGACATTTAGTTCATTCATTATGGATGTTTTTAGTTCATTCATTATGAATTTTTAGTTCATTCATTCTGGAATTTTAGTTCATAGATTCTGGAATTTTAGTTCATCGATTCTGAAATTTTAGTTCATTGATTCTGAATAAATAGTTCAAATTATGAACAATATAATGTTGTTGCTGGGAATCGAAACTGATTTTTTTTTTTTAAGTGAGACGCGCATTTTTAATAAAACGACGTCGTTTTTGCATCTGTGTGCACCATGCATGGTGCACACAGATGCACAACATAATTTGCCATAAAATGGCAATTCAAATTCTACTAATTTCAATTGAACTCACAATTCTATTATTTGGTTTGAAGAAATTGTAATTCCCTCCAATCAATCCAGGGCTCCCCCTTCCCCCACTATTTCTTGTTGGTATTTATTGAAACATAATTTTAATTGCTACTTAATGTAGTGATAAGTCGCTAAGTGAAGGTGTCGAGATTGCTCATAGCTTATTGGATTAAACTAAGAAGATCAATAAATAGAACATCTCTCACAGAGAATCAAATTTAGAAGCTTATACGAAATAGTTATTAAGTCAATTATCCAACTAAGTTAAAAGTAGGGGTGTAAATGAGGCGAGCGGCTCGCGAGCGGTTCACAAGCCGCTCGGTCAAAGCTCGGTTCGAGCGGCTCGTTTAGTAAACGAGCCGAGCTCGAGCTCAAATATTCTAGGCTCGTGGCTCGTCGAGCCGCTCGCGAGTTATAATTAAATAAATAAATAAATAAATAAATAAATAAATAAATAAATATATATATATATATATATATATATATATATATATATATATATATATATATATATATATATATATGTATGTATGTATGTATATACTTAAAACTCGCAAAGTAGGAAAACCCTAAATCTATTGCGTTTGCATACCCGATACCTAAATTTCTCAGTGCCTCCCTGGAGACGCCACTTCTGCCGATAAGGAGGAGCATCAGATCATATGCCACTACCGAAATTTGGACTTTTGAATTTTTAAAGTTTTTATTATTTATGTATGGATAAAATAATATTTATTATTAATTGAAATATGAATTCAAATAGGTCAAACTCGAGATTAAAATCGAACTCGAGCTCGAACTCGAACTTGATTTCAAGATCGAGCTCGAACAATCGAGCTGCTCGAAAAATTGTTGAGCCGAGCTCGAGCTCAAGTCGAACTATGCTTATCGAGCTCGAGTCAACCCATGCTCGAGCTCGGCTCGACTCGACTCGTTTACACCCCTAGGTCCTAGTTAAAAGTATCAGACAATTGAAAATTTGCAAACATTACATATTTATATGTGACAAATTAAATTATCCGAAAATCGGGACTATGTGGTCTAATGGTACCCGGGTTGGACTTCCATTTGGAAGATTATGAGTTCAAGCCTCGAGAAAATATATGAACAGATACTACAATGTAATAGAGCCAGTAACTTTCAAAAAAAAATTATTATTTCACGAGCAAACCAACTTCTTGTCTCTAAAATATAAAATCGAATTTCAATAATACACTGTTTTTTGTCCTTTTTCTTTTAAATTTTTATTGTACTAAAAAAATAATTTAATAGAAAAAATGAAACTAACATTACTCTTTCAAAAAAAACAAAAAAAAAAAAATCATTATTTGTGAAAATATTTTTTGAAACCTTATTTGTGAAAATATAGCTTAGCCATTTTGTATAAAAGTAAAATTCACTGGATTAGTGTCTTGTACTCTTGTCCTTCATTTTTTTTTTAGAAACTAAGGAAGGGGGAAACCCAAAAGTTACATGGATGGGCTGTCCATTTGCCTCCAAACAGGTAGCCCAACTTTCTCTTCTTCCAGGATAGACCATAGCTCGTCCGGTATGGTCTCATAGATCTTCAATCCTGATGGGCAGTCCCGCAGTTTGGCCATACAATCTGCAGCGCGGTTTTGATCCCTAGGAGCATAGGAAACTACCCAGTTGGCAATGTTTGTGAGCTCTCGGTTGCATGCATGAACTATGTTCCTTGCGGTATTACCTACCAACCCATTGTGATTAATTGCGTTGACTATACTCATAGAATCACTCTCGAAGCAGACCCTCTCCATATTCAAGGAGATTGCGAGTTGGACACCTTTGAGAAGCGCCCAGGCTTCGGCAGCGTCCACTGAGCATGCTCCGACTGAGTATGTGAAGCCCTTAACATAATCTCCTTGATCATTCCTGATGATTCCGCCACACTTAGCTTGACTGGAGGATGAGCACAGGGATGCATCGATGTTTATTTTCAGCCACCCTTGTGGCGGTTTATTCCAGCTTATAAGCTTCCACTCTTGTCCTTCATTTTATGGTTAAAAAAAAAAAAACTATTTATTTTTTAATGTTTTAAGATAAAATTTTATGAGATTAGTGTATGCGACGCGACGGAGAGGACACGTAAACTCATCCATTTATATTTGTTATTTATCCAATTTAATGAATATTTAAAAAGTCGGTGAGGTTGGTTGATTAGTTGGTTTAGTTTACTTGCGTGAAAGCGTTGAGCTTCTGAAGATCTTTGTATGGTGCCAAAAATGGCGACCTCTGATGAGAAGAATGAAGAAGCTGTGTCCTTGGAACTGCCTGCTCCTCCTGGATGGAAAAAAATGGTAACTTTTCCCCCTTTTTCCCTTTCTTTTTTTGACAATTTTCTTAAGCTTTCACTTTTTCTTGCTCATGTGTGAAAACTTTGATTAATTTTGGAAGAGTTTAGTGTAGTATTAGCTTGATTTGTAGTAACTGGGTAAAATAAGTTCTTGGCATAGTGTAATTCTATAGTTTTGAGCTTAGATTGTTCTTTCTTGAAGTCTAATTTTCTAGAATTTTGCAAGTTTGAATTTTTGGTTTTGGGTCTTGGGAATTAGATATTGGGTAGTCTTTAATTTTATGTAATTTTGAAGTTTTCAGGGTTTTTATAAAAAATAATTTTTAGTTTTGGTTTGGTTATGTTGTGAGAAAAGGAGATTTTGAAGGTGAGGTCAAGAGTTACATAGTTCCCTTAATGGAGGTTTGGAGACTCAATTGTTGCTCAGTTATTGTACTATACTTCATGCTCAAATTGCTGCATATAAGAGTTTTTATGATCATGAACTAAAATGTTCTCGACTCGAGCTCTAATGCAAATATTCACATATCCACCATGGATAATGAGATGGCTAATTTTCATTTTTGAATAGTTGAGTTAGATGTGATGGATATTTCAATTCATGTTTGCCTCTGAGTGCACAACATCACAACTGTTTTACGAGTTTAGTACTTTCGATGAAATGGATGCTTGATTTCATCTGACAGTTTTCAAATTAAGTTGAGCTCACCGACTTCTTTTCTATTAGTTAATTTGTCATTATATTTTTACTGGCAACTGTGTGCTCCTTCTGTTGATATAGAACTATGTGGAGTTACTGAGGTAGTTTAAAACTTAAAAGCCAAGGCATAACATTCTATACTTGCTCTATACATTTGTCATTGCAGTATTGAATCAGCTGAGGCGATTATATATCTTAAAAACGACCAAATTTGGTGCCATCCAAAGAACTATATAGATTAATCTGTTGGCATATTTATGAAATGCTTCTATAAAGAGTAATCTGTTGACATATTTGGAAACTGGGCAGTTTATGAACATTGGCTGTGGTAGAAGTTTCTGACTCTGTAGTCGAAGTCTAACAACAATGTTTTGGCTATATATTGGAGCACTGCAAAACCCCACAATACATTGCCATCCATATTTGTTATTCATTTCTTGATTTGCAGGATAGTCTATATAACAAAGTGAGATGATGACAAACAACTAAAATACATCGGGTTTAAGTCTAGGGTCAACAGAATGCTGCTTTCTTGCATGCAAATAATGTGTGAATAAAAGAATATGGATATGATGATATGATAAGATTGCCTTGTGCTGGACCAATAAGGAAGTGAATTTTGTTAGAAAGCGAGTTTGAATAAGTGATGGTTGTGGACAAATTCTTCTGGTGAAATGGAAAGTTAACTAAGTATCCATAATACATATTATTCTCTGCTCTCTTCCTATTTTATTGTTGACTACTACTATTAAGCTGAAAATATATGAGTTTCCCATAACCTAAGGCAGCTACCGAAACCAACAAGAGAAGATGAAATTTCATCTTAGGTATGTGAAAAGGGTAAATTTGCAGCTAAAAACTGTAACAGGCGCATTTTAGTAAATCTTTCCACAGTCCCTTTTTCATCCCTGTTACAAGGAACAAACATTTACGTCATTGCTGAGTGCCATGGCTGTTTAAAAAAAGTTTCTTATTTTCTCTGCATTCTGGGTCATGATATTGTTTGCAATTTCCTAGAATAGGTTAATTCTTCTCCTCTCCCAAAAGGTTGGAATCCCCAACCCCAAGGGCCCCATACACCCCGACCCGACAGAGCATTTGGGAGGATGTAAATCACGGTGACTCAATGGGTCAGCAGAGAGGGTCAAATGCCGGTGCGCACGAGGGATCTGCCCACTTTGGGCATAATCCCCACACTACCGCTGCCGAGGTTCAAACCTTAGTCTCTTCTCCCAAATATTGCATACTGAACCAGTGAGCTAAGCCCGTGGGGGCAGAATAGGTTAATTCTGCTCTTAAAGGATGTTGCATTTGCATTTAATATTTTCTCGACTGCTTTATTTATTACAAAACCCAGCACTGGAACCTCTTTTTAGATTCATTGCAACCAACCCCTTTTTGTACCAAATTTTGATAATTCATTCAAATTAAGCTTTTGAAAGCATACTTTCAAAACATTGACGTCCTCGCAGAATGCACTCTTTCTTCCTCTTTGATTTATTTAATGCATGGTGACCAAAAGGCCTAAAGTCCCTTTGTGAAGGTGTTCCTATCTTCTTCAACCATTGCTTATACTATTTGGTGCCCAATCAAGCTCAATAAGTGGAATTCTCCTGGTGTCCCAAATGAGCATTTTCATCTGCTGGTGAGTCAGCCTCCCAAATAGGTATGGACTTCTTTGCACTCCCATGATCTCACAATAACCTTGAAATTCATCACTTGCTATTTTTTTTTTTTTTATCAAATGCGTGCCTTTTATTGTTTAATGGAACCAACCATAATCTTTGAGTGTCACCTTTTGATGATTGTTCTTTTCCTAGCTGTGTTCCGTGTTTCAGAATTGGCTGGAAGGTTTAGGATTTCCGCACTAAGGTTAAGGATATCATTTCTACGTGCCCTTTAGGTGCTTTTAGTTATTGAGACTTGCTAACATGCAATTCCGCCTTGTGGTGCACATTTTAATCTGTAATCTCGTATACTTCTTCGGGCATTGTTTAAATGCTTCTGTAATTGAGGAAAGAGGGAAATATATAATGCATTCTTCATATTCGAGCTCGATATTGATCTTGGTATACTCGCTAACATAATGGTCTGTTTTGCCAATGTGCACTAATAGAGTGCTCCTACAGAAACATAATCCAAAAATGTGCTTTGGGCACAATCATACTTAGCGTTACTTTGATTTGTGCAGTATGTTATGTAAACTTATAGTGTTTAATTGTGTTGTTTGCTCTTGTATTCTAACTATATATGACTGTTTGGATTTTTCTATTCAGTTATGATGTATCTTTTCACTCTTTTTTTATCCTTCCTTGTTTATGCAGCTCAAAAACAAAAAGGGAGGGGCTTCAAAGAAATGTGAAATAACTTTTACTGCGCCTACCGGGGAAGAGATCACTAGCAGAAACCAGTTAAAACAGTATCTGAAATCACACCCCGGTGGTCCACCGTTATCTGAATTTGACTGGGCAACTGGTGAAACTCCTAGGAGATCCGCGAGAATCAGTGGGAAGGTGAAGTCAGCTCCGCCTCCTCCTCCTGACAGTGAACCTCCTAAAAAACGAGGTAGGAAATTGAAGTCGGGTGGCAATGAGAACGAAGCTGAAGAGAAACCCGAGGGTCCTCCAGGTGCAATTGCTGGAAAAGATGTTGAGGGAGAGAAGGACGAGAAAAAAGATGAAATTGAAGTTGCTGCTGAAAATGTAGACCTCAAGAACAATGTTGAGAAGGAGGATGAATCTAAGAATGATGTATTGAAGAGTAATGCAGATGATGAGAAAAACGAAACCCAAATTGTTGATGGTTTACAAGGAAATGCTCCCGAAGTGAACAATTCTTGGGGAAATGCAGAAATGGCCGAGGTTGAGAAAGCAGCTGATGTTGCTAAAGAAACTCAGAAGGACGAGAACGCTGCTCAGGTTGCCAAGGAGGATGATGCTACATTGGAAAACGACAAATTGGCGTGTGCTGCTGATCAAAACAAGCACGAGGAGTTAGAGGAGAAACACGAACAGGAAACTTGTGAGACAACCAAAAAGGCGGAGGAACAAAGTAATTTGATGAACAATGAAGCAAGCGAGGGAATAGTTGGTTGTCTTTTTGGTTGGTGACCTTCACGATAAACTATTAACACTCATGGAAGTTGTGCTCCAGAGCACCTAAACATCGCAAAATTTCACTTCAAGAAGCTCATGATGGTTCAGGAAGTGAAATATGTAGTGCTTAGGCGCACTGGAGCACAAAAGATGCAGTCCATGAGCACCTATTTGAGTTTTTCATAGCCATAACACTTGTGATGATTCTAGTGTTGTTGTTAATGATACATAGTCTGAGTGTTCATGAAATCCCTTTAGGCCTTTATGTGAAACTATAGAATATGTCCTTAACATTGTGTCTTTGTTGTTGTAAAAGAACTTGTGTTATGCTCTGGGACCTGTAAGTTGCAGAAATGATGTCTGAACTCATTATGTAAAACTAAACAAGTTAATAGATGGCCCTACTGAATCTTGTCATACATTTTCTTTTCGATGACGAGGGGAACCCATAGTCACTGTTTGAGGGTGTGCACTGGGTAAATCCTGCCTTATTACCCTAGCTGGCAAAGGACCACAAGGAAATAAACCAGCTTAAGCTCAATCGTTATATCATGGAGGGTCGCACTGTGAACCCTGGTCCAACACAGAATTCATGTTCATAATGCACAGAATTCATGTTCATAATTCACATACATAAACACGATATAATGAACATGAATTTTGTGCATTATGAACATAAATTATGTACCTTATGAAGTCAAATTCTATGTAGTGGACTAGGGTCCACTGTGAACCCTGGTCCACGATATAACCAGGTCAAATCAAGAAAGCCAATAGGCCGTTCTTACTAAAAGTCGAATTTGAAATCTCATGATTACCAATTCAACAGTCTGACCAACTTGGTTAGGTTGCTCCCTTGTCATCATACATTTCTTATAGCAGAATTCAGGGTGTCCAAAATGATGCTGCATTAACCTTCCATGATCCACTCTTGAATTCTCATTCTTGGGAGCCTTTTGTGATGGATATTTACTTGAAATACAATGAATATTCAGTTCAAAACAAAAGAATATTTACTCCATATCCTTGATAAACAATGAGGTACACAATATACTGATAAACTCAGCTGTAGTAAACAAGAATCTGATCATTGAACATTGTTGTCTGCAGACTAATTCTATGCATAGCTCAATGTAGTAAATCCGAGTGGAAAATTGGAGTCAGCCATGGCCTTCGGCGCATTAGATATACTAAATGAGCATTCCTTTTTCCCTTCAGAGTCCTTTAAGCTCTCCAACCAGACCTGTTAAGGTTGTCCACTTCTCAAATGCAGTTGCTGATGCTACAAACGATGTTCTTGATGCTTCAACGTCGTTCTTTATGACTGCAGAAAATCATATTGCGTGTTACTAAAGCCTCTTTATGCTAAATGCCCGTAATATAGTCTTAAGAAATCATCATACCCGATGAAATTAGAGAAGCCAACGATGAGTTGAAAGCATCTACCTCACTCTTCTCCTCAGGGCTGATGCTGAACTGTTGGAGAAAAGTAACATTTAAAAGTGAGAAATTCCTCGGAGAAAAAAGGACAAGAAACTAAAATCCGAAAGACTTGTTTTCGATAGAGCAAGAGGACAGCAAAAAGTTTGAAGCACATGCAAGAAACGAGAATGTGATTGATCTAGAGACCTTGGTTAAGGCTGAATTAACATTTTTAACCCAATCTGTCTCGACATTTTGACCGAGAACACCACTTGCAGCTGGGAGATCATTTTTCTCAATGGCTTGGCCAACTTTGCTCAGCTTGTAGACAAGATCTTGCAGGTATCCTGCATAACTAGTTAGCAATATCAGATGAATTCCAGTATCATTTCTAAAAACACATTAACATAGATCCTGCTAATCAGCTATACAGAAAACCAAATCGACCAATTAGGAATCAGCAGCTAATATTCCAATAGAAGAAAGGACATAAATATGATCAATGTTGAAAATGAGAAAGAAGTATATTCTTGAACAACATTCTAAATCTGGTTCCATTGGTTTAATATGATCATATATTAGACCAGAATCAATCAATTAGGAGTTTGCAGCTAATGTTCCTCTACACCAGATTGAGGGCACATATCAACAACATCGAAAAAGAGAAAATGAAGATCATTTCTTCAAACCTATACTAAAAGATCATAGTGCTTAAACCAATCCTTATTCAAGCAGGGTGTCAAAATTGCTTCCCTCCTCCTACTACTACTACTACAAATAGTCTCGTTTCTTTCATGGTGTCTTTTTTTTTTTTTTTTTTTTTTTGAGTACTACTGACTCTGTTACATTGTAGTATATGTCCATACATACTTTCTCAACCTACTAAAGCACAAAGAGTCAATGCCCCCACTGGGGTTCAAATAGCCACAGTTATGCTGCTCGACCACAAGGCCTTTGGCCATGGTGTCTTCTAATTACAAAGTTAACTAAATCATTGCAATTTCAAAGAGTTCCCTTTGCGTGAATTTATTTTCTCAAACCACCATAAATTCTAAGTGCTTTTGTTCATAGCCTTTACACTAGAAATCCTAGCTTATAATACAGCAGCAATCAGGGAAAGTAAAACAAAGAAGTGAAAGAACTATTTACCATTTCCAACATATACTGAGAGAGAGAACAATGTAAAATGTTGATTGGATACATCATTCCTCAGATAAAATCTAAACTTTCAAATTCTTAGCCAAACATTTCATGGTTAAAAGGGTCAGAAATCAAGTAATCAAGAAATTTGCAGCAACCAACTTGAAACCTCAATCAGAAGTTCAATTTTTTTTTTCTACATTCTACTACAAATTAAGCATTGCACTTGGGTTAAATGTTTAAACTATTACTAAGATGAATTAAGACAAGACATTTAAGTTATTTTGTTTATCCTTCTAAACATCTACTACATTCAAGCCCAGACTTACAGCATTTGTACCCACAAAAGAAATTATTGAAATCCAAACAAGAACTTAGTATAAACAACAAAATCTCCATAATTCCATATGAACTATGCATTTTCTTGGGTTTACTCTTTATCTTCCTTAAAAGAAAGAACTCTCACCTCTCTCTTTACCAGAGGAATTGATAAGCCCTTGTCTCTCAAGCCTCTTCTTCCTGTCCTGCTTCACCTTCTGCAACAAGTCCTCATCATCATCAGCCTCAAGAATTGCAGCATTGGCATCAAAGCAGCCATGGCTGCCACTCAAGGAGAGCAGCAAAGTGGTGGTGAGGCTAAGGTACAGGCTTCTCTTGGAGATGAGAATTGGAGGGGGAAAATGCGATTCATTCACAGCTTTGCACCATATGAGCTGTCTCCTTGAATTGGGCTTCTGGGTATGAATTGATAATGGTGAAGATGATGAAGGGGAAGATGGGAAAGAGGATTGGAGTGAAGGGAGGAAGGATTTTGCATTTGAGAGACAGAAAGTTGCCATCTTTTTTTGATTTTTTGAAGTTTTTTTGGTTGATCTTTTGTCTTGCCTTAGTTTATTTTCTGTTATTTTGGTGGCAAAGAATTTGGTGTTGTGGCAGTTTGAGAGTGTAGAGGATAAGATTACAGGATTTCCATGTTTCAAGAGATTTGTGGCATGAGGGCATTTTCGTCATCTATGATCGTAATAGGGAGCTTCTATACCTTCCATAAAGGAAAATACTTGGTGTACTCCCATTTTATACTCTCAACTTGTACTCCCTCTCATATGTTTTTGATGTAGACACTTTTCTGTGGACCCACATGTTGAAAATAACCAATCCTGGTTTGCCACCTTAGGGAGTACAAATGAGGGAGTATAATTTGGGAATTCATGTAATAGAACTCTTCCATAAAAGAAATTTTTGCTTTTGACTATGGGAAGTTTGAACTAAATATTTTCTATTTTTATCTAGTCTTTTTTTTTTTTTTTTTTTTTTTTTGAATCTCGAGGGAAACTCATAAACCACATCAGAAGGATAAATTGCACTAAAAAGACCTTAAGTGATGGATTGAACTTGCTCCATTCATCAACCACTTCTTTCATAACTATTTTTATTTTGTACACTGAAAAATATTACATTTATGTTATTTAATAGAACTCACCACGATTATTTAGACATGTAAAAATGTTGCAATTTCACTTTACTACTAAATATACAAAATACATTCACCACAACTCATTATCATTATCAAATATTAAATTCTCATTGTGATTCCGATTTTCTTGCACGAACGAAACACACCCAACAATCATTTGGACTTTGGATAATTGCTTGGGGTTCCCAACCATGTAGTTTCTACCTTTTGGGTTAGGTTTGTATTGTGAGGTTTCTTTCCTCCGATTGATTCAAAAATAAAAAATAAAAGATAACAATCATTAATTAACCATAAATCTTTACTATAAAGAATAACAATAATATTAGCGGAAAAAAATAGTCAATATGGGTTTAATGGATTTTAGGTATTGAATTAGCTTTGTGCTATAAATAAAAAAAATATAATCATGTATTGACCCAACATTTGTTATATTAAAAATTCTATTTTTATTATATTATAAAAAATGTTAATTGATTTTTATTTATTTATTTTTGTAATGCCCAAAAATAAGTTTACATATATATATATATATATATATATATATATATATATATATATATATATATATATATATATATATATATATATATATATATATATATATATATTTATTTATTTATTTATTTATTTATTTATTTATTTATTTATATTTATATATGAAAAGATTGTTGGGTTTATGCAACATATAAGATACAAGCTAAAAAGTATATACAAAATTATAAATTCATTAAATACTAAAATTAGATGAAACTTTTAAACGATAATATTACGTGTATAAAGAGATCTTGATTTGTATTTAATGTTAATTATAATTGAACCACACCTCAATTATAATTGGACTTTATATATATATATATATATATATATATGTAAAAAAAAAAAAAAAAAAAAAAAAGGAGAAATCCCTATATAAAAATAACATAGTTCTTGCATAGATAAACTTTTTAAAATGAATAAGTTTTACATTTTGTAGTTAAATTATATATATATATATATATATATATATATATATATATATATATATATATATATATATATATATATATATATATATATATATATATATAACATTGTATAGTTATATTTGTAGTTTAATAAAATTATATCTACTTAGTATCATAACATTAAAACAATACTTCCAAAATTGTGTTCGTGCATCGCACGGGAAAAATACTAGTTTATACAATGTAAGTAAACAAATAAAATGGAGGAATCATAAAAACCGGGCAAATTATACTGTGGACCGCAGTCCACAATGCATTGTGGTCCAAGCATCAAATACATTGCAGTTTCATTTCAACACAACTACAATATCATTTTGATATAACTACAGTTTCGCTGGACAATATACACTCAAATATGTGAAATTGTTATTCAGTTTCATTTTGTATACACTACAGTTTCATTTGTTAATACAATAAAAATAATACGTGAGACATTATTAGTTTAGATACATTATAGTGTCTGTCGTTTTGGACCATGTCCACAGTATAATTGCTGTAAAAAACCGTGACTAGGCCACCCCAATAGAACATATACTTTTTCTATAATATCTCACCATCAGGGTTTGATCCTGTAACCTTTCCAAAAAAAGAGTTACAAAAATATATCTTAGCACAATGTGCTTAGCAATAGATATTGTTCATACAAAGTTTTTTAAAAGAAATAATAATAAAATAAAAAGAAGAATTAAATTGCAATTAAAAGTGAGTAAACAGAATGAAAGTGCATGTCCACAATGTTAATGGGCTATTTGACCCATTAAACAAAGTGGGCCTCTCAATTATGACAGCCCACGATCTATCTATACGGAATTCAGGAATTTGCAGAGTACAAATTAAGTAGGGAGGAGATGTAAGAGCAATCTCATTTTTTTTTTGGAAAATAAACGGGGGTATACCCAACAAAACACAAAAACGAAGACTAGTTTATCTCGTGGACAAGACTAGTTCATCTCGTAAATGTAAGAGCAATCTCATTTGTTGAAGTTTTTTATGAATTTTTTGTATGCTAAGTAAGAGAGAGGAGCGATAGAAATGAGAGAAACACGCACAGTGCACTTCTTTTCCCTTTCGCTGCATCCAACAAAAAATTGTTATTTGTAGGAGTAAAATCTTACTAAAAATCTTACCGTCAATTAGTCTAAAAATCCCACTCAAGTTTTTTGTTCTGCCAAAAATTCTAAAAAATTTTAATGTGGATGCTCTAGTGTTAGCGCATATGTTAGGTAATCATTCCAAAGGTACGTAGTTCTCTCCCCTTCTTTTTTTTTTTTTTTTTTTTGACAAGAAAATATGTGATCACTACTTGAGATTATGTAATTAATAAATTATATTCTTGTGTATGACATACTTTGACTAAAATCATGCTTCAATCACGCGTAAACTCCCTTCAGACATATATACACACACACACACACACACACACACACACACACACATATATATATATATATATATATATATATATATATATATATATATATATATATATATATATGTTTAAGTTCCAGTGCGGGTGAATGCTTCCCGTGAGGTTGTGCGGTTGGTTAATGTACGTGAGTTTTGTACTTAATGTGCGTGAGTCTTGTGCCAAGGGTGCGTGAGTTATGTGCTTAATGTGTATGAGTGTGTACTTAATGTAAGTTGTTGAAATTTTAAAGTGCATGAGTTTTGTGCTTAAGGTGCGTGAGTTTTGTACTTAATGTACGTGAGTGTGTACTTAATGTGAGTTCACTGCTGGAAATTATGAAATTTCCAACCACCTGAAAGTGATCTTAAATCAAGTCGAAAGTAAAAAGTTGTCAGAAATAGCAATAAAGATTTTTCCGGATACCAAAAATGGTCGGAATAAGGCTTTCGACTTGATTTAAGATCACTTTTAGGTTGTCAGAAATTCCATAATTTCCAGTAGTGGTTGTTGTTAAAACTTAAGGTGCGTGTGTTTTTTTTTTTTTTTTTTTTTTGTGCTTAATGTGCGTGAGGGTTGTGCTTAAGGTGCGTAAGTTTTGTGCTTAAGGTGCGTGCGTTTGTGTTCTGAATGTATTTTGTTTGTGTGTTTAATGTGCGTCTGTTGTGTACTTAAGGTGCGCCAGTGTAATGCTTAATGTGAGCACACCCGCACAACCGCACGGAAAACACCACCCGCACCTGATCCCTTCCCTATATATATAAGATCATATGAGAACACCGGCTTTGTTGAGAATGTGAGAACAAATCGTGTACTTCCATCTAATATTTTTTAATGGTCTAGATTAGATTAAGTGTGTGTGAACGCGCATTAAATGTGTGCAAACGCGACTAAGTGTGTTTACACACATTTAATGCGCGTTCGCATACACTTAATCTAATTTATACCATTAAAAAATATTAGATGGATATACATGATGTGTTCTAATGTTCTCACCTAAGCACGTGTTCTCACTGGAACCCTACCCTATATATATATATATATATATATATATATATATATATATATATATATATATATATTCTCTTTAATTTATTTGAACCGTGAGAATTGGAATGCATGTCAAAAGCAGATTCCCCTTGCGTGGATCAGTGTCTTTGCCAATGCCCAAAAAGAGAATCCATTACTCCCTTCCCACTCCTTTTCTCTCTCTATATATATATGTGTGTATGTACACATATATATACACACTACCAAGGCTATATAGGTTTGAGCAGTTTGATTTTCATATATAAAATCTCGAATTCAATGTTCAAGTCTTTAATTGAAAAGCATTGGCTCAAATGGTAGGGACATAAATCGTCTAAATATGATATCAGGAGTTCAAACCCATCATATTATATATATCCACAAACCACGCACCTTAAGTATACAAACAAAGCACTTTAAGAACACAAACTACTCACCTAAAGTTTTAAAATGACGCACTTTAAATTTCAAAAATTGACGCACCTTAAATATACAAATCATGCACCTTAGAATGGAAAACAACGCAAGGAAAACCACGCACATAAAGCTTTAGTTGACGCACTTTAAATTTCAATACTAACGCACCTTAAGCGCATAAACCACGCACTTAAGCAACCGCACAACCGCACCTGAAAAGGCCAATCACACGGGAACCCATATATATATATATATATATATATATATATATATATATATATATATATATATATATATATATATATATATATATATGGCACGTGTGTGTATGTTTAATAATAGAGTCTAACAAGCAGGGACGGAGCCAGAAAATATGTTGAGGGGAGGCAAAGAAGTAAGGATGGATTCAATGGTGGATTCAGAAAAATTTTTTAGTGAGGGAAAAAAAATTAAAATAAAAAAGAATGTTTAAAAAAAATGAAATACTTAAAAAGTATAACAATAAATATTGTTGGATATAGCGAAAAATAAAACATATTAAAATTTTATAAAAATATTTATAACAAAATATGAAACATAATTAATTTGATAAAACAATTCGAATATAAAACGCATTATAAATTACACATTCCATTATTAATATAAAGAAAGTTATATATATCATGCCAAAATTTAATTGTGTTAATCAAAAAAAGTGAAGAAGACTGTGACACATCAGAAGGATAGAGCGTTATGTTGTGCATAATTTTAACTATACATCCATAATTTCATAACTATACATTCAGAATTGCATAACTACATATCCATAACTTCATAACTATACATTCAGAATTGCATGCATAACTATACATCCATAACTTAATAACTATACATTTAGAATTGCATAACTACACATCCATAACTTCATAACTATACCTTCAGAATGTGAAATTATAAAATTATGAACATATGTTTACGTAACTAGGACTAGAGGAGAGACCACGCTAGACCCGCTCATTTTTTTACGCTCTCTGTTTCATTTTATGCATTTAGTTCAGTTAATGAGACTTAATTTAAGTTATTTACGATTCAATTTTTGTTGTAATATTTGATTTAGTATTAATATATAAAATTTATATATTTTAAAATTACATTGAAAATACGGTTAAACACAAAATTTTAAATTAAAAATTTTTTTAAAAAAAATTAGAAAGTAAGCAGTAAAAAAATTAATTTAACTCATGAATAATAAACTAGATAGAATAAATTTCATTTTTGGTCCCCAGACTATTATACATGAATCACATTTGGTCCTTGACTATTAAATTTTTTTAATTAGGTGCATGGCTATGTAATTTGTATCACATTTGGTCATACCGTCCGCCAATTATTATTGTCAGAAGTGTTCCTTTCGAAATAAGTAAATAAATAAATGCAGTGCTCCTTCCGGAAGAAGCAAATGCAGTACTCCTTTCTGTAAGTGCTCTTTCTTGAAGAAACAAATGCAGTGTTCTTTCGAAATGAGCACTTCTGGTAAAAGTTAGCTAATAAATTGGACAACAAAATCAAATGAGATACAAGTTACATAATCATTAGTCTACTTAAAACAAAAATTAATATTAAAAACTAAATATGATTCATGTATAATAATCAGGGACCAGTAGTGAAATAAACTCAAATCACCTAAATACGTAAGTAATTAGATTTGTACTCAATAATGTTGACGAATGACGTGACAAAAGGGACTGGTATGCGTGTATCGACACATCAATGTATCAGTTTCACATAAAATGAGTGACTAATTAAATCAAACCCCACTTAGTAGAGATTTAAACGTGTAATGGAGCAATCTCAATCAAACTGATCAAAAAAATAGTTTTATAAACACAAATTCTAAGTTTGACTCTCAATACAAGTTGTTTATTAACTTTTTTTTTTTTATTTAAGCAGGTGAGGTATAAGTGATCTAAATTAATTTACCTTCTTGTAATCTTTACCGGCTAGGGTTAAAAGATTATCGACTAGGGCACAAGATAGTCTAGACTAATTTACCTTCTTACGATCATTTGCCACAAATAGATATTTATGGTGAAAACATTTATTATTATTGCAATTTTGTTTTTGACTTAAGGATATTTAGTGAGCATGGTTGTATATTTATAAGTCTTTTTTTTTTTCTTGTTCTCTTTTTTTTTTCTTAAAGATCATATTTCTTTTTGGAATCAGGGTCAAATAGACCACTCAACTGCGCACCAAATTGCAATTGAGCCATCGAACTCAAAAAGAATATAATTCGGTCCCTGAACAACGCAAATTCATGCAATTCAATTCAAATTGACTTGTTTACCTGAAAAGACGGTTACCGGATTTAAAAATATTTTTTTAATAATTAAAAAAAAAAAAAAAACTTCGTCTCCGGCGGAGACGAAGGGGTGGCTTTGTCTTGAGCCGTCTCCTCAGCCATGGAGACGCCCTGAGAGTTGCCTGCGGAGACAAGTGGCGGCTTCGTCTTGGGCCGTCTCCCCGGCCATGGAGATGGCCTGAGACGAAGCCACCTTTGTCTCTACCGGAGACAAGAAGACTTCTTCGTCTCCGGCGAAGACGACGTAGTATTTTTTTTTTTTAATTTTAGATTTTTTATTTAAAATTATTTAAAAATATTTTTAAATTCGGTAACCGTCTTTCCAGGTAAACATGTCATTTTTTGATTGAATTACATGAGTTTGTGTTGTTTAAGGACCCAATTACATTTTTTTTTAATTCGATGACCTAATTATAATTGAGTGCACAATTAAATGGCCTATTTGACCCTAATTCCTTTCTTTTTCAGCAACAATCCATATATATATATATATATATATATATATATATATATATATATATATATATATATATATATGACACTGCTTTTGCTTTTGCTGACATCCAACAAAAGTTTCATGACCTCTCATTTTATTGTTATTATTTTTAATTATCTCCAGTAACTTTATTTTCTATATATTAATTAACTTTTAATTTTTATAGATGAATTTTTTTTTTTTTTAAGCAGGAGTGATTTGGCATGCCAGAGACTAATTAATGTGCAATATTATATAGATCAAAATTATTGAAGTTTTTCATTATATTTTTTTTTTGTGTTTGGGTTCAAAATAATTGAATATTTAGTTCGAATGAAATACATAAATTAATGTCTTCGAACATAACTTAACTGGTCAACTAACTTAATTCAAAATAAGTTCATAAATTTTGCTTGACTAGCAGCTGTAATGTGCGAGGTTTGGATCCTATAAGAACTAAAAAATAGGTATTGATTTGGCATTGTTTTAAAGAACTGAAAGCTATAGTTAAAGCACATCTCACAATTTATATTCTCCACCGAGACATAAGCAATAAGGGGCACTTAAGTTTCGGTTGAAACTTATATATTACAAATTGGAATATTTAGCTCAAGCAAATGAACACTATAACTGTGAATAGTCAATAAAGGATGTTGGCATTATCATGTTGAACAGATATTATGTGTAGGTTAGATTGTAATAATAAAAAAAAATACTAAAATCAAAATAATATGAACCAAGTATAGTTTGAACCTATCACTTCCCACTTAAGAGAGCAACCGGGTACCACTAGACCACAAGCCACTTGGTTATGTGCCTAGCTTTATCGGCTATTATTAGATTTGTATAAATATTCCTTACTTTTTTTAGTAAAATATAAATTAAAGCGAGGAGGTTTAAGGATTCTATATATTATATGCATGATCAAGTGGCTTGTAGTCCACTAGTATCGGATTGCTCCCTTAAGTGGGAGGTGTAAGGTTCAAACCTTAATTGAGGCAATAGTGTGTATATGTAGGGTATCCCCCTTCCTTATAATAATATATATATATATATATATATATATATATATATATATATATATATATATATATATTATATGCATGAAATGCTTTTGAAAGTGTCATGTTGCACTTTCTTCCCATTCCTTGGCACCAGAAAAGGAAAAAAGTAAAATAAAATAAAATAATTGAAAGTTGAAACTTTTTAACCTTTCTAATTTATTACTCCGTATAAAACTTTAATAAGGAACTTAATTTATTAAATAGAATCAAATTGGGAAATTCGACCTCTACCATAGTATTGAGAAATGTTACATTCCCTTCATGATTTTACCCACTAATTTTTACCTCCTTACATGTTTTGATTTTTTAAAAAATATTTGATTAATAAATAAATTTTTACTTATAAATAAACACCATGAATTATGAAGTAAAATTTGGAGCAACATTATTGTTTTGAAGTATTTGATCTATTACGTGGTTCATCTATGATTGCATGCATGTTAAATTGTTACATGCATGATACAATCGCCTTGTTTGGTAAATGGTTGTTAGCTGTTAGTTGATTGGGTTAATTAGAGGGTATAACTAATTGATAATATTAGTTGATTGTAAAAAGATGTTTGGTAAATTAGCTGTTAGCTGATAGTTGTTCGGTATAATTTCTTTTCTCAAAAACCTAATTGAAAAAGTTATTTTGAGTAAATTTTTGAATTTTAACATTTTGGAGTACAAAAAGCTAATTAACCAAACACTTATATTGATTTTTAAACCAAGTCAAACAACTAATAGTGATCAAATAAACTAAATTAATATTAGTCTATAAGCTAATTATTTTATCAAACAGGCCAATAATTAACAATTAGTTTAAATTTGTGAGATTGCTTTTGTCACTGCATCTGAAAACGGTACCTTCTATGTTAAGGCAAGAGAAACATGATCGATACTGTAATCCCACGTACATTCCTCAAATGGATTTTGGTCTACTTTAATTTATTGCAATTCAATCACATATAAAAAGATATGTTATCCACTTATTTTCAATGTCCTATCTGCTTAACATTAGAGGTCATTCCTCTCCAACAAGTCTAACCCACATAAATTTTCTATTAAAATTTACTTTTTCTATATGGTTTGCAAATTATAACACAGGAGTAATGTTTACCAGTACATACCCTTAGGTAATAAATACACATTTCCCTCATCTAGAAATTCGGTGCAGCTAATTTACACCTTTAAATTATTTATTTTTTATACGACAAATTAATTTAAACATATCAAATTTTAATTTATTTTTAGATCAAGTGAATAAAAATAAATTAGTTTGATATATATATATATATATATATATATATATATATATATATATATATATATATATATACTAAAACTAATTCTATTTTTCCTCTGGTTAAGCTTTAGTACTTAATGATGGCCCGGTTAGAATTACATTTTTTAATTTTTCATGGTTCATTTAATCTTCATCGATATTACATTATGGCTCTGTTTGGCAAACCTAGTTGAAAAGCTATAAGCTAAGAGCTGAAAGCTGAAAATGAGCTGAAAGCTGAAAAGCTATAAGCTCGGAGCTAAAAACTAAAGAGCTGTTATGATTGAAAGTGTTTGGTAAAATTAGCTTTTTGATAAGTTGATAAATGTAAAAAGACTAAAAAGGACATCTTCATAAAATTTAAATTAGTTTGTTTACATATTAAAATTTAACATTTTGTCTTTAAAAAATTAACATTTTGAAATAAAACTATTAACATAATCATGATCTAGCATCTCATAATGAAGTAGCAATATTGTTGTGAATCTCATAATAATAATAATAATAATAATAATAATAATAATAATAATAATAATAATAATAATAATAATAATAATAATAATAATAATAATATTTGCGGTGAAAGTTACGGATAAAGGAGAAGAGAAAAGAGTTTTAATTGGGAAGGGTAAATTATGTCATTATTTTAAAATAATAAGGATAAATATGGAAAAAAAAAAGTTAGGAAGCTAGGAGCTTATTTTGAAACGCTACCTAAAGTAGCATTTCAAAATAAGCTCTTATTTTAAGCTAGGAGCTTATTTTGGGAACATTACCAAACCGAGCTTATAGCTTATTAGTAGCTTAAAATAAGCTATAAGCTCCTAAATAAGCTTTGCCAAATCGAGCCTATGGCTCTGTTTGGCAAACCTAGCTGAAAAGCTATAAGCTAGGAGCCGAAAGCTGAAAAGGAGCTGAAAGCTGAAAAGCTATAAGCTCGGAGCTGAAAATTGAAGAGCTGTTATGCTTGAAAGTGTTTGGTAAAATTAGCTTTTTGATAAGCTGATAAATGTAAAAAGACTAAAAAGAACATCTTCTTAAAATTTAAATTAGTTTGTTTACATATTAAAATTTAACATTTTGTCTTTAAAACAAATAACATTTTGAAATAAAACTATTAGCATAATCCTGATCTAGCATCTCATAATGGAGTAGCAATATTGTTGCAAATCTCAAAATAATAATAATAATAATAATAATAATAATAATAATAATAATAATTGCGGTGAAAGTTGTGGATAAATGAGAAGAGAAAAGAGTTTTAATTGAGAAGGGTAAATTATGTTATTTCTTTAAAATAATAAGGATAAAGATGGAAAAAAAAGTTAGGAAGCTAGGAGCTTATTTTGAAACGCTACCTAAGGTAGCGTTCCAAAATAAGCTCTTATTTTAAACTAGGAGCTTATTTTGGGAACATTACCAAACAGAGCTTATAGCTTATTAGTAGCTTAAAATAAGTTATAAGCTCCTAAATAAGCTCTGCCAAACAGAGCCTATGTGTATATATTAATTCCACATTAATAATGTTGGTTACTTTTGAAGTAATTACTTAATTAGATTGTTTAGTACTTTAAATTGAATATTTAGCTCTAAAAGGTTATCTGCAGGGGAAAAAATTGTAATCAAAGCCAGCCTGGATGATAAAAACCCCCCCTTTGAAGTATGTTACATACTTTCTTGTTTTTGTTTTTCTTCTTTTTTTTTTTTTTAGTTTTTTTTTTTGAAAACCATACTTTCTTGCTTTAATTTAACTTTTGTTAGTATTAAAATAAAGTATTCGACTAATCAACATTTAGTTTTGCAGTGGTAATAAAGACTTAATTATTGTGAGTAGAAGTGATGTATAAATGGTGGGAGAACTCTAAGCTAATACTTGGATTGCACATTTATTTTTATATATTATATATGCTCAACGTAATATGCCTCCTCATATGTGTGGGCCGATTACTTTTTGATGGGTTCCAAACAACACATGGACCGCAGTCTATTTTTTATCGGGTGATGCGGAGATTCGATCCATGACCTTTGGCATGGAGTTGGCTCTGATACCAAATTGAAGCATGTGTTCTATCTCAACTAAAAGTTTAAGATGATAGTTGGATTTTACATTTATGTTTATATATTATATGCTCAACAGGGATTTACTTCCTTCGCAAATTATGCCGTGCAACCGTATGCACCATGCAAAATGACATCGTTTTACTATGATGGAGTAACGGTGCCATTAGTAGCACCGTTTAACTCGACCAATCAAATAATTTTTATTATTATTTTTTTTTTTACAAAAACTCCAATCGACGTGTAATTATAAATATATAGTTATGCAAGTCTGAATATATAGTTATGAAGTTATGGATATATAGGTATGAAGTTATGGATATATAGTTTTGGAATAATGGATATGTAGTTATGCAATTATGGATATAGTTCTCTGTGAACAAGCATTTTAAGAATTCTGAATATGGAGTTATGTAATTATGAATGTCTAGTTGTGAAATTATGAATATATAGATATGAAATTATGAATGTGTAGTTATTATTTCTAAATGTACTATTGTCAAATTATGAATATATAGTTATGTAATTCTGGATATATAGTTATAAAATTATGAATATATCCTACTGTTTGAATACGAAAGGAAACCGCCTAACGCTGTTAACGACAATCCGAACAGGATTATTATTTTTTAAAATGAAACGGCGTCGTTTTGCAACCGTGTGCACCATGCAGTGGGGTTGTACATCGTAACGATTGTACTTCCTTCATGGACATTAAGGTGGATTTATGGAGATCCATGATATAATCGGTTGAAGTTAAGAAATATGGATTGTCATTAAAAAAAAAAAAAAAAAAAAAAAAAAAAAAGTGCCAACTGGAGCTCCAAGAATCTTTGTGATGATGATTGTATGTGTATATTACAATTTACAACATACTTAGCTTTCAACATTGTTGTAGTCACTGTTCTCAAAAAAAAAAAAAAAAAAACATTGTTGTAGTCACTAAGCATTATATCTATTTTGACAACTTTTCTGTCAAAGTTTCGACTTTCAATGTGGTGTGTCAGTGATCAAATTCCTTTATATACATATATATGTGTGTATTCCTTTGTTTTATTCTATATATATATATATATATATATATATATATATATATATATTTTTTTTTTTTTTTGTACTTTCTTGATCTATATATATATTGTACTTTCTTGATCCAACTTTATTGTGTATGTGCATATTGCTTTCACATCCCACAAAAGAGATCGAAATTAGAACACGCTATCGGTCGATTTTAAATTATTTGTAATTGATTTTTTTTTTTTTTTTTTGAAAAAATTATGGTCAAAAGTTATAAAATATAGTAGAGTGCGAAACGTAGTGTCATTAGAGAGTATCCTATTCTTGGCTCAACGACTTAATTTCATTTTTGGTTTTAGATTTATAGATGACAATCTACGTACTTTTACGGGGCATTTGATTGGAAGGGAGAATTACGTGAAAAAGGAATTGTAATTTCATGGGGGATGAATTACTTGAAATAAAGTGAGAATTTAAATTCCAGTGTTTGGTTTATAGAAATATAATTACTGAAAATTTTAATTCCAATGTTTGGTATACATGGGAATTGAAAGGGAATAATAAGTAGTATAAAGTCTAAAATGCCTATGATTGTTGCCGGCATCAATTTTAAGTTAAAAAAAAAAAAAGTGAGGGGTAATTTTGTGTCATGATTATCTTTTTTCTTCCTAAAATTCATGGAATTAAAATCTCGGGGGAGGGGGGTGGGGCATGCGATTTTAATTCCATGAAAATGAGGAAATTGCAATTCCTTCCAACCAAACTAAGAAATTAAGTGGTCGTTGGAATTAGGTGGGAAGGGAATTTAAATTTCCTCCAACCAAACGCCCTGTTAGTTTTTTTATTTATCCGAACATTCATTTTTTGACATAGTATTATTGTGACATGACCAATTTTGGTCCTCTATAAAAAAAATGTTGAAATTTCGTTAAATACAAGGGCATTTCGCTCTTTAATTATGAATTTTTTTCAGAAAATAAACATAAAAAATATAATGGGTCAACCATTTTGTACTTAAAAGTTCAAAATGTCCCTTCAATTTAATGAAATGTCAACGATTTTGTTGATAGAGGACCATAATTGGTTATGTCATAATAATACTAGGACCAAAATAGATGTTCTGATTAAAAAATTAAAAAAAAAAATAAAACTGAGTGAACTGTCACCTATAAATCTAAGACAAAAAAAAAAAAATGAAATTAACTCTGAAAATAATCTATGCATAACAACTACCTTAATAGCTCAATCCCATTTTGGGGTTTTAATGGGACTCATGTTAGGAAAATTAAAAAAAAAAAAAAAAAAACAAAAACAAAAACAAAAACAAAAACAAAAACAAAAAAACAAACAAAAAAACAAACAAACAAAAAACAAACAAAAACAAAAACAAAAACAAAAAAACAAAAAGTTTTCATGGTTGGCGGCCATCCTAATGCACGACCGTCTTTTATTTATTTATTTATTACGTGGAGCATAAAAATTTAAATTAATCTTAATTCATTTTTATCTCTTTTGTCTCATCCAACCCATCCAAAGACTCACAAAAAACGATAGTTATGCTGTGCATCCGTATGCACCATGCATGATGCATACGGATGCCAAAACGACGTCGTTTTATTAAAAAACGTGCGTCTTCCCTTTAAAAAAAAATTCAGGTTCGATTCCCATCAACAACATTATATTGTTCATTCATTCTGGAATTTTAGTTCATAGATTATGGAATTATAGTTCATTGATTATGGAATTATAGTTCATCGATTATGGAACTGTAGTTCATCGATTCTGAAATTTGTTCATTCATTCTGGAATTTTTAGTTCATAGATTAGATTATGGAATTATAGTTCATCGATTATGTAATTATAGTTCATCGATTATGGAATTATAGTTCATCGATTATGGAATTATAGTTCATATGTTGTTGCTGGGAATCGAACCTGATTTTTTTTAAGGGGAGACACGCGTTTTATTAAAACGACGTCGTTTTTGCATCCGTATGCACCATGCATGGTGCATACGGATGCACAGCATAATTTGCCCACAAAAAACTTCAATTTGTTATAAACATATTTAGTGGACATCATTTGTAACGGATGTAACGGATGCTTTGATTGCTCATTATGTATATTTATATCCTTTGTAATGGACACACCTTATATGATGATGTGGAGATGAATAAGATGATTGGTTTTCCCTCTCCATTCTCTATTCCTTCTTCTCCTTATTGTGTTTATATTATACAACACGTTATTAGTACTTTGCTCTACATATTCGTAAGGAGAATCGGAGGTGGTATACAACACGTTATCAGTACTTTGCTCTACACGTTATCAGTCTGATGAGCCAGCCCCATCCCGCGCCGGCACTTTGATGAGCTGACCCCGCGCTGGCACTTTGATGAGCCGACCCCGCGCTGCCACTTTGATGGGCCGACCCCACACAGGCACTTTAATGAGTCGAACTCGCGCCAACAATTTGATGAGCTGGCCCCATACCGACAGTCTGATGAGCCGGCCCCGCACCCGAGGGGAACCTTTGAGGAGGCAACCGCAAAAAAAAAAAAAAAAAAAAAAAAAAAAAAAAAAAAAAAGTTCCAACTCGTCTCACTTTTCTATGCTCGTAGTTTTCCAACTAGAAACGAGATCGAAAAGGCTTGACTCAAGCTCGAGCTCGTGTGCGCCGGCATGAATGTCGTCCAGAAATTTTCCGACACATCCACTGAGAGCACGAAAGAAACTGATGGTTTCGCGAGAAGAACATTCTCGGCTTAGTGGCCGAAACATAGTTAAGTTTCAGGTTTCGGCCACAACATGCATCACCGTAATTGAAGGTTTCGGCCTGGTGGTCGAAACTTCCAGTTTTGGCCTGCACGAACCTGTCTTGTTGTGACCGTTGGGTGGTCAATTCAGCTGTTACGGAATTAATTCTTTGAATTAATTCCAATTTTAATTTTTTGAATTGAAACACATGTTAATGGTTGCTGTTACAGGAAGGTGGGGGGTGCCCTTAAGTGCCTATTAAAAGCTATTTAATCTCCCACCCCTATATAAGAAGGAGTTGGGCAGTAGAGATTTTACACAACAACAAGAAAGTTTATTTTCCAGCCTCAAAACTCTTTGCTTCTACTCTTTCTTAAGCCTACTGTGTTCATAATCTTGCTTTGTTCGCCGGATTCCTTGTTTGAGTGCTCAAACATTGAATCATAGCAAGTTTTATCCTGGGAAGTCTAGGCCACAACTCTCTTAGCACTTTTGGGAGGTGACAAATAAGGTTTTAAGGAAAGAGTGATCGCTTGACTCTTGCAAAAAAAAAACCAACACCAAACACTAGCCAAATTCTCCATCTTTTCTTCACTTTTTTTTTCCAGGAAAATAATAATCTTATTTTATTGGATTATTATTTGTTTTCTACCAACGATTCCAACAGTCTTAAAACTTTATTCCTTGTTTTCCCGTTGGTGGTCTTCTCCGAATTTCCTTGAAGAAAATGGAGCATCCCGTACTGCCAATCGATGGGGAGGATAATGTTGTTGCGGACAACAATGGAGGAAACGGCAACAATGTTGCTAATTCCCAAGCTACACCAGTGAACATTGGTTCACAAGACGGTAGGAGCACCGAGGGATATATTCCCATGACTCGGGTACCTTCGGTACCGAGTGGATCGGCTGAAAAGCCGGAGAAGTTCACCGGTGTTGGGTCGAACTTCAAGATGTGGCAACAAAAGATGTTATTCTACCTAGCAACTCTCGGCTTGGCAATGTTCTTGTCCGAGAGTGTTCCTGAGTTGAAGGAACAAGATGCACAATCCGTGATGGCAGTTGGCTATTGGAAGGACTTGGACTTCCTTTGCCGAAACTACATCCTGAACGGATTGTGTGACACGCTATATGTTGTATATCGAAAGATTAGCACATCAAAAGCGTTGTGGGAAGCTTTGGATCATAAATACCAAAGTGAGGATGCCGGCTCAAAGAAATTTGTGGTTGGCCGATTCCTCGACTTCAAAATGGTTGATTCAAAGTTCGTGCTAAGTCAGGTAGAAGATTTGCAATTAATCTTCGACGAGATCCGTGACGAGGGAATGGTGCTAAGTGAAGCCTTCCAAGTGGGATATGTGATCTACTTGTTGCCTCCAGGTTGGAAGGACTTCAAGAACTACCTTAAGCATAAGCGAAAGGAGATGAACCTGGAAGACCTGATCCAGCGACTCAGGATTGAGGAGGGGAACAGGACGAATGATAAGAAAGTTCCTATCGTTGTTGGCGCTAAGGCCAACGTTGTGGAGCACGGTAAAAGCTCCAAGAGGAACAAGAAGGACAAGCGAAAGCTAGGTCCGAAAGGTGGTGTTACTAAGAACAAGTTTCTTGGCGAATGCTACAATTGTGGCACGCCTGGCCACAGAGCGTCTGAATGCAAGGCTCCAAGGAAGAAGAACAAGAGTTCTGAAGCTAATGTTGTTGGAGATAGCAGCCAGAAGGAGGTCGAGATTAGCCTTTCGGCTATGGTGACCAAGGTGAACATCGTGGGCTCTAACCCTCGTGAATGGTTCATCGACACGGGTGCAACTAGGCATTTATGTTGCAACCGAGAGATGTTCAACACCTTTGAGACCGTTGATGGTGAAAAGTTGTGGATGGGAAACTCTGCTCAGTCTGCTGTGGAAGGCATGAGCAAGGTGGTTCTGAAGATGACTTCCGGGAAGGAACTGACGTTGAACAACGTGCTATATGTTCCGGAGCTGAGGAAGAATCTTGTGTCTGGCTCTCTGTTGAACAAGCATGGCTTTCGCATGGTGTTCGAGTCAGACAAGGTTGTTTTGTCTAAGTTAGGAATGTTTGTTGGTAAAGGATTTGTAACTGATGGGATTTTTAAGCTCAGTGTAATTCTTGTTATCAATAAAAGCAAAGTTAATTCCGTTTACTTGCTTGAGTCTTCCAATTTGTGGCATGGTAGACTAGGTCATGTTAATTTTAATTCTATGCGTAGATTAATTAGCATGGACCATATTCCTAACTTTCAAATTGACACAAATAACAAGTATGAAATTTGTGTTGAGGCAAAACTAACGAAAGTACCTTTCAAATCGATTGAAAGGGAAACTGAACCACTAGAATTAATCCATAGCGATTTGTGCAATTTTAGATCGATACAAATGAGATGTGGTAATAAGTATTTATCACGTTTATCAATGATAGCACACGATACTGCTATGTGTATTTGCTTAAAAGCAAAGATGAAGCCGTTGATAAATTCATTCTTTATAAGAATGAAGTGGAAAACCAACTTAATCGGAGAATTAAGAAGGTTAGAAGCGATAGAGGTGGTGAGTACGAAGCACCGATTAGTGACTTCTGTGCAAGTGTAGGTATCATACACGAGCGTACGGCACCTTACTCACCTCAATCTATCGGTGTTGCCGAACGAAAGAATCGTACATTGAAATACATGATGAATGCGATGCTTATAAGTCCGGGCTTACCTCAAGATGCGTGGGATGAGGCGATTTTGACAAGTAATTACCTTTTAAATAAGGTACCCCGCAAGATGCTCGATAAGACTCCTTATGAGCTGTGGAACGGTAGGAAACCTTCCTACCAGTACCTGAAAGTGTGGGGGTGTCTTGCCAAAGTTTTGGTGCCAACACCTAAGAGAGTAAAGATAGGTCCTAAGACGGTGGACTGTATCTTTATTGTCTATGCACATAATAGTAGTGCTTATCGGTGCTTAGTATACGAGTCTCATAATCTGGACGTACATGAGAACACGATAATAGAATCAAGGAATGCATATTTCTTTGAAAATATATTTCCTTGTAGGTCCAACGAGGGACCAAGTACGTCAAAACGAACGTTTGACAAAACTATGGATAATGATTGTGGGGAATCTGAGAAAGAACCCGAGCTTGAGCCGGGACGTAGTAAGCAGGCGAGAGTTGGAAAATTATTCGGTCCCGATTTTCTAACTTACTTGTTAGAGTACGATTCGGGTACTCTAACTTTTTTATTAGAAAACGAACCCGATTTTCTATCTTGTTTGATAGAGAATGAGTCTCGAACATATGTAGAAGTCGTGACTTCTACGGAAGGACCAATGTGGAAAGAGGCTATAAAAAGTGAGGTGGATTCTATTATACAGAATCACACTTGGGAACTTGTTGATCTTCCTCCGGGTAGTAAATCCTTAGGATCCAAGTGGGTCTTTAAAAGGAAGATGAAACCTGACGGTACCATTGAGAAGTATAAGGCTAGGCTTGTAATCAAGGGTTACAGACAACGCGAGGGCCTTGATTACTTCGACACGTATTCTCCCGTGACGAGAATAAACTCCATTAGGATGATAATTGCCATAGCCGCGTTGCGGAACTTGGAAGTTCACCAAATGGATGTGAAAACCTCTTTCCTAAACGGCGAATTAGATGAGGAAATCTATATGGAACAACCCGAAGGGTTTGTGGTTCCAGACCAAGAAAGAAAATTGTGTAAGTTGGTTAAATCGCTCTATGGTTTGAAACAAGTGCATAAGCAGTGGCACGAGAAGTTTGACCATGCGATGTTAACTAACGGGTTTAGAATAAACGAAAGTGACAAATGTGTCTACGTTAAGGAAACGATAGACGGCTACGTCATTCTTTGTTTATATGTCGATGATATTCTCATCGTTTGTAGTAATGATCGGATGATCAAGTCTACCAAAAACATGTTAAATGCGAGATTTGACATGAAGGATATGGGTTTGGCTGATTTAATCCTTGGGATTAGAATCATTAGAAGACCTGATGGTCTTGTGTTGAGCCAATCACATTATATTGACAAAATCCTTGAGAAATTTAACAAGGATGATGGTCAATTGGCTAGAACACCGTTTGATACAAACGTTCATCTAACCAAGAACCACGGAGAAGGTATTTCACAAGTAGAATATGCTCGGGTTATTGGTAGTTTGATGTATCTTATGAGCTATACTAGGCCGGATATTGCCTTTGCGGTTAGTAAACTCAGTAGATATACAAGTAACCCCAGTGCTATGCACTGGAAGGCAATAGTAAAGGTTATGAGATACTTGAGGTATACTCGTGATCTTGGACTGCACTACGTGAGATATCCCGCTGTACTTGAAGGGTATAGTGACGCGAACTGGATATCTGATATTAAGGACTCTAAGTCCACGAGTGGCTACGTATTTACACTAGCCGGTGCAGCCGTTGCGTGGAAATCCTCTAAGCAAACCGTGATAGCTAGATCCACGATGGAATTTGTGCTGATAGCCTTGGACAAAGGTTGTGAAGAGGCTGAATGGCTACGCCATTTTCTAGAGGATATTCCTAATTGGGAAAGACCAGTACCTCCAATATGTGTGCATTGCGATAGTCAAGCCACAATTGGGAGAGTACAGAGTCATATGTATAATGGTAAGTCTAGACATATGCGTCGGAGACATAATACCATTAGACAACTGCTCACAACTGGTGTTGTCTCGATTGACTAGGTAAAGTCAAAAGACAATATAGCGGATCCGCTGACCAAAGGGTTAGGCAAAGAAGTTGTGGAGAAGTTGGCACGAGGAATGGGTCTAATGCCCTTGGACTAAAAAGTTCTATAGTGGATACCCAACCTAGCTGGCACCTAGGTTCAATGGGACAACTAAATTATGGAACGGAGCGCATCACTGTGGGGGTCTCGGACTCCCTACCACTCCTCGTTAAAACAGTGACTCTCGCATGAGGCTAGCATGTTGATGCTTTAATGATTCTTGGGTATGCGGGAACTCGAGAAAGAATCACATATGTAAGAGAGAAGTGAGGGTCGCTTCAAAGGAGAATTGGTGGGCACAATTCTTTAGAAACTCTTGCAGAACCAAGAACGGTGACCCACGACCAAAACGGGCACACTCGTGAGAACAGAGCATGGTTGGGAGGTTCCTGTGTGAGATATGTCATCGTCTACACAAACACCAGTTGGTTCAAAGACATCGCGTTCTACCGTACAGCCAGTAGAGTAAACATGTCTTCACAAGGGAAGGTTCAAAGGGTATAGTGACTCCCTACCTATCCTATGCAGGGATCGACCGTTTGAACACAGTTGTTTCCGATTTCAAAATACTCTGAAAATCAATTTTTCATTCATGTGGGGGATTGTTGGAAAAAATAGCTTAAAATGGCATGTTAAGTGGCTATTTTGTGGTACAATTATCAGTGGGGTCCACTTCCGATTTGGGTCGGGTCAAAGTGGATTCGGGTTCTTCATAGTGAGACGAAGAGATTGATATATTGTACGCTCAAAACGGATAATGGGTGAATGAGATATTGATTCTCAAAGTAGACCCATTTGAGTTGGAAAATGAAGGGAAAGAGTGAGCTTTTGTCCCACATTGGTTTGGAAAGAGGATTTGCCTCCCTTTCTATATATTGTAATTATATATTTTTTATTTTTATTATGTTATGTTAGCATATAAAATAATTTTGTTTCTCAAGTTCAAGATTTTAATTAATATTCTAAAATCATGTAATTATATATGATACCGTTATCTTATTTATTTATTTTAATTTTTAAATTTATTAAAATATATAAAAATATGTTAAGAATATTATAGTGTGTGTATAAAAGATAACCCTAAAACAAACATGATTATATTACATACCTCAATTTTAACCAAACACAGGAATCTAACATTCCCAATAATCTAATATTCTCTAAGGTAATCTAACATTCCGTGAACCAAACGAGCCCTTAGTAGTAGGGTACACTGATACACGGCTTTCCTCGTCATGCCGTACCAAATCCGACAGTGGTAGGCGAGGCTGGTCAAAGTTTATTGTTGGTTTTTATTTTGATATAATGAATAGGTCCCACGCGCTTTCTTAGATAATTGAGCTCACGCCCAAAGCCCACCATTCAAATTTGTATCCCTCTGAGGCTCTGATGTCATATGATATGACCCTTTGTTACGTGACTAATAAATAAATGAGTTATTCTATAGGGAAAATGACGCTTTTTCCCCTATGTTGTTTACTAATAGCACATTTTTTTCCTGTGTTGTTTATGTAACCACTTTATCCCCCTCAATTGTTTTTAAAGTAGCTATTTTCTCCCTCTCCGTTAAATAAGTGTTAGGGATGTTAAATATGAGAGTAAAAATGACATTTCACTTATTATTATTATTATTATTATTATTATTATTATTATTATTATTATTATTATTTAGTAATGAATTTGGTTTGCAATATAACTTTGCATTTTAGTCGTGGAGTACTGCAGTATATTAGGGCGTTGGGTGGGACTTATTATTATTATTATTATTATTATTATTATTATTATTATTATTATTAATGGACGACCCCACCCAACGCCCTAATATACTGCAGTACTCCACGCCTAAAATGCACAGTTATATTGCAAACCAATTTGGTTTGCAATATAACTGTGCATTTTAGGCGTGGAGTACTGCAGTATATTAGGGCGTTGGGTGGGGTCGTCCATTAATAATAATAATAATAATAATAATAATAAGTGAAATGCCATTTTTACCCTCATATTTAACATCCCTAACACTTACTTAACATAGAGGGGAAAAAATAGCCACTTCAAAAATAATTGAGGGGATAAAATGGTTACATAAACAACACAGGGGGAAAATGTGCTATTAGTAAATAACACAGGGAAAAAAAGTGTCACTTTCCCTATTCTATATGTAATTTCAAATCTTATTCCTTTAATTAAAATTAAAATTCATATAGAATATATATATATATATATATATATATATATATATATATATATATATATATATATATATATATATATATATATATATATATATATATATATATATATATATTACTTTTGTGATAAAAAAAAATTCACAATTACATTAGAAAGATCTTATGCGATAAATATGATAAATAAAAGTGTGATAAAAATCAAACTAATGACATTTTGGTACGAGAATCATACTCCACATACTTAATCACCGCAAACCTATTTTGATACATTTATTTTTTACTCTAATTTTTATTCTTGATTAACATATGTTCTAATTCATTCAGAATAATATAAACCTAGGAATTTGGAGTAAATAGTTGATAAAACATACTTCTAATACAATTACAAAATTAGAAATGATACATCATTTTAAAAAGATTTGAGCTAAATTTTCTTTTAAAAAGCAATCAAATTCACTAAAACTCGAAAAAACAATTATATTATTAATAGAAGGTAGAATAATTATTGCTTCACTAGAACAATTTACAAAGATGGTGGAAAGAAGAGATGACTTCCTTACTTCTTATGCAATGGTAACATGTCAAGCATAATAATTGCACTTAATGGTCCCACAATTGCATCTCTTAATTTAACAAGTGATGACAAACATCCAACAACTTCTCAATCAATATGCCACAGAGAGCATTCATAGTATGATTTATTCTTGTATAATTTGATACCTATTACTTGTGAACAAAATTTATCTAATGTACATTCTCAAATAGTAACTATAATTTTTAATAAATACCCTTAAAATGAGTTCAGATATATAAATATGAGAAAAGTGTCAAATTGGCCTCCTAAGTCAAGTGGATAGTGCAATTGGGTCTCTTAAGTGAAAAAAAACTCCATTCAAATCCCCTAAACCGGTAAAATTGTTCAATTAAGTCCAATATGACTTGTTTACCAAGTTAAATCGATATGGTGTTGACACGTGTCCTTCTTATTTTATTTTTTAAAACAAATGTTTTTTATTTATTAAAAATATTATTTATTATAAATTAATAATTAAAATAGTAATAATAATTAACAATTAAAAAAAAAAACAGCCACCAGATGTTTGCACTGGACAGTTAGTGACTATCTTCCTTCTTCACGGTCGTCTAAGGAAGGCGGCCATGGACGTCTGGCCGTCTTCCTTAGACGGCCGTGGCCGGACGGTCACGGCTGTCCGTGAAGAAAGAAGACAACCACCGGCTGTCAGGTGGATGTTTTTTTTTTTTTTTTTTTAAAAAATTTTAAAAGTATTATTATTATTTTAATTAATTAATTAATTAATAAAAAATAATATTTTTAATAAATAAAAAGTATTTATTTAAAAACATAAAATACGAAAGACACGTGTCAACACCATATCGATTTAACATGTTAAACAAGTCATATTGGACTTAATTGAATAATTTTACAGGTTTAGGGGATTTGAATGGAGCTTTTTTCACTTAGGGGACCCAATTGCAGTATCCACTTGACTTAGAAGGCTAATTTGACACTTTTCCCTATAAATAAATACTCTGTATCTATAAAAAGTTTGGATAGCATTAAAAACTCAAAACATGATAGTTTGTATATAATATTTTATAGGGAAAATGACACTTTTCCCCCCCGAGTTATATACTTATAGCACTTTTTCCCCCTAAATTATAGAAGTGGCTCTTTTTCCCCCTGAAATGTTAAATGGACATATTTACTCTTAAAATAAATATTTTATTTATTTTTCTTCTCCAACAAATTAATACTATAATTTGGTTCAAACCAAACAGATACTATAGCAACCAAACCAAAATATTCCAATTACAATTTATAATCAAAACACAATATTTAGAGTTTATTAAAATCGCGAACCGGAATGACCGGTTCATGTTCCGAACTGAAAAAATAAAATACATTTATTGTTGAATTTAGACTATTTTAAAATAAAGACGGTTCAAAATCGCGAACCGGATTCGGAACCGCCAGTTCACGGTTCATGATCCAGTTTTTTTTATTCTTAAATTTAATAAATTGAAATCCAAATATTGCGTTCTAGATCTGAATCATAACCGAAAACTTTTAATTCGCTTGCTATAGTGTCTGGTTCAGTTCGAACCGAACTGTGGTAATCGCTACATATACGCAATAATTTGTTGGAGAAGTAAAATAAATAAAATGTTTACTTTAAGGGTAGAAACGTCAATTTAATATATTATGGGGAAAAATTACCACTTTTAAAATAATTGAGGGGACTAATGTGCTTACATAAATAATTGAGGAGGAAAAAATGCTATAAATATATAACTTGGAGAGAAAAAGTGTCATTTTCCTTATTTTATATTAAAAAAATTTATACTTTTAGCCCTCGAGTTAGCATGAAATAACTTAATCTTTCAATTATTGAAGTCTCTAGTGTTAGTCCTTCAATTATTATATCGATAGAGGATATATAGTCCTTTGAATGACAGATTTGAAGGACTATATCTATTACCAAGATATTTTCCTTAACAAATTTTGACACTAAGGGACTATGTTGGCCACCAAGATATAATTGAGAGACTAAATGTAGATGCCCCCAATAATTGAGGGGCTAAGTAAGCTATTTTACTATAATTGAAAGACTAAGGGGTCGTTTACTTCATTTCTCTGTTTTTCCATTTCCAGTTTTCCATTTCTCCATTTCTCCAATTTTCCTTCTCCATTTCTCCAGTTTTCCATTTCTCCAATTTTCTAATTTTCATTCCCCATTCCTCTAGTTCTTCATTTCTCTAACTTTTTGTTTTTATTAAATACAATCATCTCATATATCATTTTTACATTTCTACAATAATAATAATAATAATAATAATAATAATAATAATAATAATAATAATAATAATAATAATAATAATAATCTTCTGAAGAAGGGGGAAACCTGAAGCAATAATAATAATAATAATAATAATAATAATAATCTGAAAAAGAGGGGAAAAACTGAAGCATTAATAATATTATTATGAACTGGGAAGAAAGTCAAGAAACTGAAGGTGAAGAGGCGGAAAGCTAAAGGAGAAAAATTCAAAACAAAGAGCAAGACAGGGTTCGAACCAACGACATATTGGCCAAAGTTACTGTTCACCCATTTTTTTTTCCATTCTTCCATTTGGAGATATCCAAATTTGCTTTCTCCAAAAATGTACATGAAGTGGAAAAATGGAGAAGAGTTAGGCAATTAGAGAATAGATTTTAGTAAACAAGTTTTCCATTTTCCATTTTTCCACTTCTCCAATTTTCTGTTTTTCCAGAAAATTTTCCATTTTTCCAGTTTGTTAAACGACCCCTAAAAGTGTCATTTTTCTTTTTATATATTATTTATAGTTCAAAAGAGAAAATTTCAATTTTGGTCACACGACTATAGGGGCTTTGTTAATTTCAGCACCTAACTTTCAAAAGTATCAATTTAGTACCTTGAGTATGTAATTTTTCTCAATTTTAGTCATTCCGGCCAATTTACTGATCAAATTCCACCGGAAAAATTAATAGGCACAAAACTGAGGGGCAAATAAGTCTTTTCCTGAGCACAAAACTTGTGTACAGCCGGAAAACCATTTGCGGTTGGAGTGGCGACGACTAAACTACGGACAAAATCGGTATACAAGTGAGCGGAAATTGAGCAAGCTCCGGCGGTCCAAAGAACGATCCAAGGAACGCCGCCTCTTTCCGCCGCCAAGTCACCGCCGAACCACAGAAACGCATCCGTCAAGAAACACCCAAATTTGGTCCCTGTTTCCGCCTCCGCTTCCGCTATGGCCTTCACGTAATTACCCGGCATCGCCATGATGAACTCCTCGTGGGTGACCAATGCCTCGCCTGCCACAGTCCCATCCCACACGTCGTACGCCTTCACGTTCCCGGCGCCCGGGTTCCGCCCTCTGAACAGACCGGAGTTTGAGTCGTGATTGTTGAAGAAAGAAAACCGTGCGCTTGGAAAGGCGGCGGAGAGCTGCTCCACGAGGCTCAGTAGAGGGGCCGCGTGGGTGGCGAACGGGAAGGCTAGCACCGCTACATGGCACTCTGAACTGCCCATTTTTTTCCGGCGAGAAATGGTTTTCCGGCTGTACACAAGTTTTGTGCTCAGGAAAAGACTTATTTGCCCCTCAGTTTTGTGCCTATTAATTTTTCCGGTGGAATTTGATCAGTAAATTGGCCGGAATGACTAAAATTGAGAAAAATTACATACTCAAGGTACTAAATTGATACTTTTGAAAGTTAGGTGCTGAAATTAACAAAGCCCCTATAGTCGTGTGACCAAAATTGAAATTTTCTCTAGTTCAAAATATACCAAATGAGTTTGGGACATATCCGAAAATCTGATGGGTAATGTGAAATGGGTTAGAGACGAGTATGAGTACGAATAGTATTCATTTGGGTATGAAACATATTTGAATAATTTCAAATACATTGAGTTCAAATTAAAAAAATAATTAAACCCCGGTGTTGGTGTATTGATTCTTTGGGATGCAGTAGTTTAAGAAATTATAGAATAGATACTACATTGTAATAGTCTGATGACAATATTGGGCATGAGTTAAAAACTTGTTGGGTTAGAGTTATGGGGCCGTAGATGGACCCAAGGGGGAGCAAGTCGATGGTGTGGGGGTACCGCCAGGAAGGTGGCCGGCGCCGGTGGCCGGAGGAGGTCGTCGGCGAGGGCGCGCAGGTTCAGCGCCCCCTCGCGTGGGGGCGACAGTATGTGACTGCCAGTGCCCTCGCGCGGGGTAGCACGACGTTCTGATGCGATTCCCGAGCGGACGTATGCTCCGATGAACACAGGAAGTGGGGTGTGCCGGCCTAGGGGGCTTGGAGGAAATAGCGGGTGTAGCGGTGCTACGTGGAACAGGTGGCGCTTGCCAGGGGGTGTCGATCCGATGGCGTACACGTGGACGACAGAAGATAGGGGGAGCATGCTATAAATAGGGGGTTTGGATTCTTAACACAGGGCAACAAAGACACGACACGCACTGCGGTCTAGCGGTTTTGATCTCGTACTCTCAACCCCTCTACTTGGGTTTAATTCCTATTAGTGGCATAGTTAACCATAGCCCATTCCTTGGGCCGTCATTTTGGACTTACCTCGGACTTTGTACGTATTATTTTGGGCTAGCCCATTCCTTGGGCCATGATCTTTGTACTTGTCGTCATTCTGGACCTGTATCTTGAGCTTTGTACGTATTATTTTGAACCTAGCACCCTGGATCATAAAGCTACTACCTTCTTAACCCCGTTCTGTATTTATATACTGGATTTATAGTGGACCCGGTCCCAATAAAATCATCCGTCAATAATACTAAAAGAAATTTCAAAAAAAAATTAAACCATTATTACCCTAGACCCTAGTCGCTATCATTTCTAAATTTTGAATACAATAATAAAAGAAAAATATTACGGAGTATATTTAAACTAGATATCTATATTAGTCAATAAACTTAAGGAAGTTGTGAAAGAATTAGGATAGCAATTTTGGCAACATACCAAACTTCCAATCAAACTCTCTTTCTTTGATGGTGCAGTCAATGTGTTCACACTCTGAGACAAAAGCAAACTTAACCCAATGAACTCTCAACAAGAACACTCATACACTATTATTTATAACTCTCACACTCCAAAGGCAGAATCTTTACACCTCTTACGCTCTCTCACTCCATATTCTAAACCCTCCCCTGGAAAACGACCGCCTAAAACCCAACCCAAGAAACCCCCGGCCCAAAACCGCCCTTCTCTGCCGCCGTGGACCACCACATTCAAGAATTCGAGGGGGAGAATAAAAAGAAGAAACTCTCTATCTTTTCTTTGTTTCCTTGCCCTTGCTACACTTGTACTTGTGTTGAGGAAAACCCGGAAATTTATTGCGTTTGCCATGTAAAGTACCTGGCTTTAATGATCATCTTGGCAGAGGGTAGTGGACAGAGATAAAGAAAGCAAGAAAGAAAGAAAGAAAACGTGGGTGTCATCGGAGGGACACAACGGCGTCGTTTTAGCTTCGGAGGGATGGGGATCCCGCTAAAGTGTCTCCGATCCATCCTTCTGCTCTTCATCCTCCTCAACCATCAGGGTAACTTTTACTGCCTGTGTTTTGGATAGTTCATAGGTCATTGCTCTTTCAAATCTATGGTTTTAAAATTTAAAATTTAAAATTTAAAATTTAAATCTCCTTCACTCTGTCTTTTGATGGGTTTCATGTTTGATTCTCAACTGCTGTGATGATTCTGTGAACTAAACTGGTATTGGATCATGGGTGATTACTGTTTTGCTTCATTGACTTTGGGTTTTCCTTTCTTGCCTATTCAAAATTTTGGGATTTCTTTTTGAATTTTAACCAAAAAGGAAAATTCTTCACTTTCTGTATGTCTTACTACTTTAACTTAGAATTAGCTATCTCCAATTTGATGAAATTAAAGTTGGTTTGAGCTACTGAAACTTTTGTTGTTGTGGGAAGTACCACTTGATTAAAGAACTTGGGTTAAAGTATAGCTTGTGAGATGTGAACTACCTTCTTTATTAGTAAAAACATTCCTCATCTTGTATGGTGAAAGCCAAAAATCTCTTAGCTTATATCAGTAAACACATATATTCCTCATCTTTTATGTTAAAAGTTTTCATGCATCAAAGTATCAAATGTGAATTTTCTTGGTTGGGTTGATTGGTCAACTCAAAGTTTGTGACTTTAGGATCTTGGGGAGGCAAAAATTCCAGTTATTTTAGTGTAATGGTATTTGTTTTGTCTATGGATGCACATTTCTAGTATGTGTTGCTTGCCTTGAAAGCAAATCTTGTCTAATTGCCCTTTTTGGTATCTTTTTTTATCAAGAAGCATTTTGGCATCATTTTATGTCTGGTGCTTATTTCGTAACGGGATGATATAATGGTATGTTCTTCCTGTCTTCCTTATTTTCAGCTCAACAAACAGCAAGAGCGTTCACGGGAACTTATGGGATTAATTATGGAAGACTAGCGGATAACATCCCTTCACCAGATAAAGTTGTTAAACTCCTTAGAGCAGCAAAGATTAAGAATGTTAGAATTTATGATTCAGATCACAGTGTCATCAAGGCCTTTACGGGGACTGGACTTGAGTTGGTGGTTGGGCTTACTAATGGCGAAGTGAAGGATGTGAGTGCTAATGCAGATCACGCGCTGAATTGGGTGAAAGATAACGTGAATGCTTTCCTGCCCGATACAAACATTGTTGGGATTGCTGTTGGCAATGAAATTTTGGCCGGGAGTGATTACGAACTATCAACTTCTTTGTTGAACGCTGTAAAGAATATACACAACGCCACGAAGAAGCTAGGGATAAGCGATAATATTCAGATAACAACTGCACACTCGCAGGGCGTTTTCAATAATTCATACCCACCCTCGTCGTGTATTTTTAGAGAGGATGTTTCCCAGCTCATGAAGCCACTTTTGGAGTTCTTCTCCGAGATAGGATCACCGTTCTGTTTAAATGCCTACCCATTCTTGGCCTACACATACAACCCAGACAAGATTCATATTAACTATGCTCTCTTTAAGTCCAATGATGGGATTTATGATAATGCAACTCATCTTCATTATGATAATTTGCTCGATGCACAGATCGATGCGACCTATGCAGCACTGGAGGATGCTGGGTTTAAAAAGATGGAAGTTATAATAACAGAGACAGGCTGGGCGTCTCGTGGGGACCAGAATGAACCTGCTGCCACAGCTGACAATGCTAGGACATTCAATTATAATTTGCGGAAAAGACTTGCAAAGAGGAAAGGAACTCCAATGAGGCCAAAACATGTTTTGAAGGCATACATTTTTGCACTGTTTAACGAGGATTCGAAGCCAGGCCCAACATCTGAGAGGAACTATGGGTTGTTCAAAGCTGATGGGAGCATCTCTTATGATATTGGTTTTCATGGATTGGAAGATTCATCTGCAGTGTCTTCGCTTTTGTCTTTGAAGGTATGATGCCGATTTTGTCTCTCGACTTTTAATTCTGCTATCTCTAATCTTGCAAGATTAAAGGCTAGGTTTTGTTTGTAAAGTACATGCATGTTTCTTTCTTTATTGAGGGAGGGGAGGAGATATTATGACTGGATTAATATATGGGGCACTTACTAATGGTTGTATCATAGTGGGCATGGAGCTTTTTTCTAACCGTGTAAATTTAATGGAAAATTCTTTTAAGATAATGTCTTGACTTGCCTGTTGTTATGGAGAAAACATTAGAATTACCTGTCATATGGTCACTAGCTCCAGAGTCAATGACCCACTGTGTAGACGAAGAAGAAACACATGCAACAGGATTACCTGTTTGGACAAGGGTTGTAGAAAAAGGCGGTTGATTGGATGGAAACTGGGATGGAGACTGCGTAGAAGAAGACACCTTCAGTTGATTGAACACTGCTAACTCCTCATCTATCATAACCACTATATGTCCTTCAGACCCCGAGGTTGTGTTAGCAAATCTTTGGTGCCTGGGTGGTTTAGGACATTGGTTTCTGAAATGACCTGGCTCTCCACAATTGAAACATACCCTTGGTCCTACACGTTCTCCTCCACCACGTCCTCGATGGCGACCACCTCCACCTCGACTATTATACCCTTCTGCCATGTTCAAGTTCAACCCAGGAAATAATCGCAAACCCTAAGTGCAGAATATCAACAACCCAAAACTCCACAAAACATACCAGGGCAGAACCTACTCACTAAGGCGAGTTGACCGGTGTAATTTCCATGCTTGTCTATCTTCCATGCCTATTCATATCTAACAGATACATTGCATTAGATATGCCTCACTTAAAAGACTTCTAATGAACTCTAACATTACCTCATTCTTTATCGAGGAGTATCAGCTGAATAAGTATTTAGTAATGAATCCTAACATCACCACATTTAGGAGGAGTGTCAAATGAATAATTGTTTACTTGTTTAGCTACGAGTATAATTTATGGTCCAATCGTGTTTGCCCCATTTCTTTATTGTGGAGTATCTTTTGAATTTAACATAATCGAAATATCAGGTAGAAACTTCAACTTTAAGTGATTTTAAGATAACCCGGACATGTCTTGCAGAGAAATATTTCTTTTTTATAACTAATCCTTGAAATTAACTAGCAGAAGTTATTGGGATTCCTTCCGTTTTATCATTGGTGTAGTTCAATGTATCAGGAAACACATTTAAGTATACTTTCTTGGCAAGTTGTGTGATGTGTTAATGCCACGAAGATTCTCAACAGATTTTCCTTTTAGAAGTGCTGTTAATTAAGCCTACATTTTTGTTGATAAAATGTGAAATATCTCGGGATATCTTATGTGGCCTTATGCAATAAGAGCTGAGGTAAGTTTTCCCTATTTGATGGCTCTTGACATCGCTAGAAACTTAGTGAACTTATTTTTTAGTTTCCGTTTCCATTTCATTTCAAGAGTTGAAGTTTTCAAGTTTCTAGGAGGCTTTTTTGGTTTGAAGAGCTGGATTGATTAAATGTTGGGTTCTTCATAATTTCTTTCAGTGTTCTGTTCGATTCGTTTGGGGCATTAGGTATAGGTTTGTGTTTCCGATATTGATTCTAAGCGCTATATATAGCTGACCTTTCACCCCAAATATACCATTAAGCTTCTGTTATTCTCGAAACAAAATAGTCATGTTGCTTTCTGATACAACGGTTTATATTACTGATCTTTTTAAGCTTCTGTTACTTCTCTACACTACGTCGAGTTATGAACTTAACCCGTTCTGCAAACATTCAATGTTTCAGGGATTCAGAGCTCGAGGGTTGTGTTTCTCGCTGTTAGCAACCTCGGCTTCACTGCTGCTGCTATGGTTATGACAACAATTTTGGTGTCCTCATTCTAGTTTAAGGTTACCCAGTTAACAATGAAATGAAATTCTATAGTGGAATTGTGAGAGGTGATGATATGAGAGATCCAGGCAGAATAGATGGTAGTGATATACATGAATGCAGGTTTTTACTTATAGAGGTGACTGATTGTCTTTACTCATGCATTCAGCTATGTACATCTGTCAATATGAAATAATCTCTTTTTTTTCTCCTATGATGTTTCTCTATGCACTTTGGATGTAGACAACTTTTTTTGGACCAACAAGATGAATTGTGAAGAAGTCACTCTCGAATCTTATTTATTTATTGAACTCCCTTTTCCTAACATAGTAATAGTAAATGATAAATAGTTTAAAAGATATTGGCCATGTTTGGTAAAAAATTGCTTACAGGCCAATTTTGGCTTATTTGATCACTATTAATTATTTGATTTAGTTAAAATATCAATATAAATGTTTGGTTAATTAGCTTTTTGCAACTTCAAAAAGGCTACAATTCAAAAAGCTACTCCAAACAACTTTTTCAATTAGCTTTTTGAGAAAAGAAATTATACCAAACAGCTATCACCTAACAGTTAATTTACCAAACACTTTTCTATTATCAGCTAATTTATCAACTATTTATACTCTCTATTTAACACAATTAGCTAACAGCCATTTTACCAAACAGGGCCATTGTAACAATTGAAAATTGGTAAAAAGGAAAATATTACTTTTACTCCTAACAAATCTTAGATATAGATAACTCTTTCTGGATCATAAGATGAAAATGTCCTATCCATGCTTGCCACATTAGGAAGTATAATTCATGGAGTAGAATTTAAGAATCCCCATAGTAGAACTCATCATAAAATATGATGATGTGTTTTTGAAAATATGGGTGAAATTTAAATTTTAATTTGGATATATTGTACTCTTCTTTTTGTTGTTTCATGAGAAGGGGTTGGAGAACATTATTGTGGATTCCAAAGCTGTGGTGGAAGTCTTGTCAGATAAGTGGATTGGTGATGAAGAGTGTGCCTCCTTAATCCGACACTATAAGTTTTTGGCTGCAAAGTTCTCACATCTTAGAGTCATGCATGTTTTTAGATAATGAAACAAATGTGCCGATTTCTTAACCAACATGGGACATGCTGGAGATTGGGGAACTACTTTCTTAGAAGACTTCCGATTGACTTAGTAACACTTTGTTGGCGAACGCGGTGAGACTGTCACTCGGAGAATCTGCTAACTCGAAACTCTGCCTCTCCTTCTTCATTCACAAAAATAAATAAATAAATAGATAAATAAAAACTCTTCTTTTTGTTTGGATAAAAAAGTCAAAGATATGGCGTACATGTTCATTGTTAAAAATAAATAAGTGAAAGCATGGCATGGTGTCGTTGGCAACTAAATAATTTTTAATAATATAAAAAGTTTTTTTTTTTTAAATACATTTTACTCTATTTTTTAAAAGTTTGTGACATTTTTGTTATATGTTATTCAACTATTTTTTAAAACTTTTTTTTTTATGACAAGTGAAATCCTTCTACGAGTATGCATTGGATAAATCTCACTTTTGTATAATAATTCATAAACTATACTGAATAAGTAAATTCTACCAAGGAAATCTTGTATGACAGATTCGATCATTTCTAACCTATTTGATTTGATTAAAATGGCTTTTTTTCAGAATCATTGTCAGAAATGATATTTGAAGAAATTCTTTTTGATCGGAAAATGAAACTTTAAAAAAATGTCAGTAATAAAGATTCTAATATTATTATTTTTTAAATCAACACATTTTTTTAATATGTGAATCATATTTCACTTACTCGGTCACCTCTTTTAGAAGGGCTTACTAAAAATTATTTTAGCAATTAGTAGGTCATTCCGAATCATCAAATAATTAATATTTGCTACAAACATTATTGACAATATAATATACGATAAATTATATTAATCAAAGTCATAATTCAAACATATCAATATTCAAAACAATTGATTCCCAGCATGGTCGATCCAACAAAATATTTTAATGAATATTCAGCTTATAATCTATAAATGTTGTATAAAGATTCATAATAGAACTTTCTATTTTGTACGTAGTTATATACACTAGTAAATAAATAAATAAATAAATAAATAAAGTCAATGAGTTTTAATTTATATCAAATTCAATTTTCAGACCAATGTTGCAGAAGGCGCTAGGCACTAGGTGCTAGTTAGAAGTTCGGGGGCGCCTAGCGCCTAGAATACCAAGGCGGTGCCTAGGCGGCTGATTAAATATATCCTCTTCACTTTTATCACTTAGCGCTAGGAGTTGTTAGATTTTTATAATCCCCCGTAGAGCCGTCAAAAATGGGTTTTACCTGCCGGATCTACCCGTCCCGTACCGCCGTAGGTAGGGGACGGGTTCTTCAAATTTTGATCCGCCAGGAGGCGGGCATTTTAGCCCATCCCGCCTGGGTCACGGGTCCAGGCGGGGCGGGTTAGGCGGGTCATGGGTTTAGCCCGCGACCTGCTAATACATATATATTTTGTATATATATTTAGTATTTAATATATATTATTTTGGTTTGTGTAATTGTGTTAGTGTGTTATAACTTATAGGATTATAGATTTATAGGAATACAATACTAGGTAGTGTTACTGTACGTCTATACAGTGATTCTTTTTTTTTTTTTTAAGGATATTGTACAATGATTTTTTTTTTAAATTAACACAGTGAAAAAATTGATTGGCGGGCTAACCCGCCCCGCCAGCGGGCTTTGGCATGGCGGGGCAGGCCGGCCACATTCCAAGCCCGCTAAGAGGCGGGCTTTCTAGCCCGTCCCGCAACGAGGACGAGCTTTGGTGTGTTTTGGCCCGTCCCGCCTCGCGAGACCGTTTCGACGGCTCTAATCCCCCGAACTAGTCAACTGCATATGTTAGATGGTTAGTTGAGTACATGACTGGAGAAAAATAAAAGAGGAGTAGCCTAGCAGGCAAAATAAAACCACTCGACCAACTTGGGCACCAACTCGGTCGAGTTAGGTACATGTGCCCGACTTGATTGAGTTAAGCACTTAATTCGGTCGACTCGGTCAGCCAACTAAAAACCGCCTAGGCCTAAAATTGCCTCGGCGGCCTAAGGGCTCCTAACGCCTTTGTGACTGCCTAGCCTGATGTTTACAATACTGCTTCAGACTATACATTTGTTAGTCCTTTTATTTTATTTTGTTTAGTATCATCGGTATAAAATTGTTGTATTAATAATATATACTGTTTAGATGATTCTCGTACCTAAAAGTCATGTGTTTAATTTTTTGTCAGCATCTTTTTAGTTCAATTTGTTACGCAAGATTTTTTTTTAATACAGTTTATCTCTATTGCATACGGAATTTGCGGATTATTACATAAAGGATGAGTTGTTGAATTGTTTGAAGGAAGGTGGGGTTGTTGGGTGGATAAGCCTAAGCCAATATACATTAACTGGGGAAACTTTTCATCTTCAACTAAGTTATCATTCTACACAAGAAACAACATGTTTTAGTTAGTCCATCTTTCTTTTCTATATATTTTTTGTTTGTTTTCCACTCTTGCTGTCTATGTTTGACAATTATTTATGACTATATTAGGAAAAAGAAACATTGGTTAGGTATCCTAGGATGCCACGCATTTTCCAATTATAATCTAATATTTTGTTCATATTTTTTTATTGGAATCACCGATTAATTTAACACTTTTTTTTTAAAGCAATTTAACACCTTAATATATAAAAAACAGAAGAGTTAAAATGTGATAAGGAATCAACCAAATTTGCCAAGTCACAAATAGCCATGATGAGTAAAACATGAAAATATACGAGAAGATATATAATCTGATGTGATATTTTGAGATGCTTAATTTTTTTCTTTTATTTGTGTATATTTTTATTCAAATCACTTAATAATTGACACTCTAATATGAAACAGAATGGTTAAAACGTAATAAAGAATTAGCTAAATTGGTCAAGTCACGAATAGTCATGACTCATGAGTAGAACATGAAAATACACTAGAAGATATATAATTTGGTGTGATATCTTGAAATACTTAATACTCCCCCGTCTCGTTTTGTTTGTCTGATTCGATTAACGAGACTCGACTAAAGTTATTTTTAATTCAATTTTTCATAATATTACGTTTAGTATTAGTATATAGAAATTATATATTTAGAAACTACATCAAAATTACTATTAAACATTTACACACAAAAAAATTAAGTAGGAAATTTCAATTTTGGTCCTATGACTATAGGAGTCTTGTTAATTTCAGTCCCTGACTTTTAAAAGTGTCAATTTGGTACCTTAACTATGCAATTTTTGTAAATTTTGGTCACTCCGGCCAAATTGCTGGCAAATTCCGTCGGAAAATTTTAATTGTTAAAATAATGAGGGTATTTTGATCATTTCACGTCTCTTTTCTTCTTCCTAGGCGAGTCCATCCCTTCCTCTTCCGTTTCTGGTGAATGTAATGAACTAAGATGATGGGGAAATGATGCTTGATGATATTAAAGATAGGGTTTACAGGGAGAAAGAACGCCGGAAACGGGAGAGAAAGGGATGGATTCGCCGTAGATGAGAAAAGAGACGTGAAATTATCAAAATATCCTCATTATTTTAATTATTAAAATTTTCCGGCGAAATTTGACCGGAGTGACCAAAATTGACAAAAATTGCATAGTTAAGGTACTAAATTGACACTTTTAAAAGTCAGGGACTAAAATTAACAAGACCTCTATAGTCATATGACCAAAATTGAAATTTTCTCTTAAAATAAGAACAAATTGCACTTTTGGTCCTGTGACTATTTGAGTGTTGGTAATTTGAGTACTTGACTTTCAAAACTCTTAACTTAGTCCTTTAACTATGCAATTGTTAGCATATTTGGCTCTACCGGTCAAATAACCGGCCAATTTTCACCGGAAAAGCGTAATTGGGTTGGAATTGTTTTTTGACGAGGGTAAAACGGTCATTGCATAGTTAATGTTTTCTTTCATTGGTATCTATTATTCAGATTCTAATAAAAAACATAATGGATGGTTAAAACATGATAAGGAATCAACCAAATTGGTTTGGTCACAATTCATCACAAATAGTCATGGGTAGAACATAAAAATACACTAAAAATATAATTTGACGTGATATATTGAGATACCTCATCTTTTAATTCATATATAAAAACTGCAGTCCATGATCTCAAACATAATCAACCTAACCCCCAAAAAAAACACAACTTTTTTTCAAGTAATCCTACACTACTTTAGCCTAATTGACAAGGAAGTTCCAACTACTCCATGAGACTCTTCAATTTCTTTTCATCTATTTATATGACTGCAAAACCATCAGCCATTTCCAGACCTCACCACTTTCCTCATCATCTTCTCATCCACAATACAGCCCAGGGGTGACCTGAACCTTTTGAACACCATTGAAAAATAATGGCTAAAATGATGGAACTATTGGTGGTGATGACAGTGTTTCTGTCAGCTGTAAGTAATGTAGATGCAACATCATACACAGTTGGGGATAGTTCTGGCTGGAATACACCTTCTAATGGAGATTCTACTTACACTGCTTGGGCCAACCAGCACCAGTTTGTCACCGGAGATATTCTAGGTATGTAAACACATCATATCGTTATCATTGTCACGTTATATACTTACAATCTGATCAGTGTCCCGACATATACATACAACATGCTAGCTGTACGTTTTATTAATTGTGAACATCCAATTTACGTACAATTACAATTTTAGTATCTTTAAAGTGAAAAATTAGGTGAAATTTTTTATGTTATTTTGTAGTCAGTTATACCATTTTTAAATGAAAAAAATGTGGTCTCCAGTCCTACAATTATGCAGTTTTAGTAATTTTAGCCCTTATCTTTCGATATTTGCAAAATATATTCTCAATTTTTTTTAAAATAAAAATTGCAGTCTTCATTTCTCGAGTGATGGAAACTTGATCTATTGTGGTTTGTCTCAAATTCATGTTTGATTAACATGTATGTGTGTGTGTAATTGTCTATAGCTTATATGGAGTTCCATGATTTTGTTGCTCGAGTGCCACCCAAAGAAATGAAAAAATAAAATAAAATAAACAACAATATGTTTGGGATAATAAACAATTAATTCACCAAAAGGGAAGCTACTAGTCATTGCCTAAATATTTATATATGATAATATAATCATTGTAATTTTATACTCTACATGAAAAGTCAAAAAACTCTTTGCTTAGTACTCATTTTTCCGTCTCATTTTATGTGTCTAGTTTGATTAATGAAGCTTGATTGAATTAATTCTTAATTTAATTTTTTATAATATTAAATTTAATATTAGTATACAAAAATTTATATATTTAAAAACTAAATTAAAAGTACTATTAAATTAAACATTAAAAAATCAAATTTAAAAAAGTAAAAATACTAAAGAAAATAGTTGGTTTGACCCATCAAGGTAGGACTGATAAAATAGGACAGATGAAGTACTATTTTGTATTTGATGCTAATTGTGCTATCAAAACGAGTGTCAATAGATTCCCTCATAACAAGATATATTATACATAATTATGTCTGATACTATTTTCATTTTGTGTGGATAGATAATATATAAAATTCTAACAATATATGCAAAATTCCGACCATTTTTTTTTGCAGTATTCAATTTCAACACCGGACTACACACGGTGGCTACAGTGAACAACAAGAACGATTATGACTCATGCAACGCCGCAAATGCAAACATCCAAAATAACAGCCCGGCAAGTATTCCACTAAATTCTACCGGCGTCCACTACTTCTTTTGCACAGTCCATTGCTCCCAGGGTCAAAAGCTGACGGTCAACGTTGGTTCCACTAATAATAATAACGGATCGCCACCGCCGCCGCCGGGAACCAGCCCTTCTCCGGGCTCTAATAATTCGTCTCCTCCCCCACCTCCGCCGCCACCGTCTGCCGCCACTAGTGCAACTTTTTTTTCCGGCCTAATAATTTTGCCAGTTTTGTTGGCAGTGTTGTGATAGATGACTGATGATGAGTTGAGAGATTTGTGGATTATGTGTTAGGGTGGTGCATTTTGATGTATTGTTCGTTGATACTATTATGTATTTGATTGAATAAATAGTCATCGTTTCATTTTATAGTGTCACGTTAACCCACTTTTAAAGTACCATTACGACATAGGCCGGTGTCTTAGATCTAGTACAAATATTATCTTAGATGCGTTTCTCAATCTGACCTATTAACTAGAGATGTCAAAATGGCTCATGAAAACTTATACGAGTCGGCCCATCACTAGCGAGAGAGAAAGTGGGGCGAGCTGGGCAATCATTATTGTGTTGACTATATTTTGTATATTGTATTCAGGGAATGTACATTATTTTTGTATTGAGCATACATTATATTGTATAATGTATATTCAGTACAAGAATAATGTACATTTTGTATATTAAAAATGTACATTTTGTTATGCTCTACATAACACTGTGTGGACCATAGTCACAATAATTTGCCCAAGCTGGGCCATTTTTGAACGGATTATAGAATATGTAACATAACCCGCTAGGTGGTGGGCCAACCCATTCGTCCATTCTATATATAATAATAAATATACATTTAAAAATCTTAATTTAATATAATTCAAAATTTGAACCTCTAAATCTCTAATATCAAGATTAACAAATAACTCCTTTCAAATAAACAACTTGCAATTTTCAAACAAATTGTGTGCATGTGTGTAATTTTATTTTGTGATACTTTTTGGGATAATGATCAAATAAGCCATCCAAGTTTCAACTATATGTCAAAATGTAATTAGACTCTCGAACTAAAAAAATGTTTCAATTAAACCCTTAAATGTATATGTATCTTGTGTTATGATTTTTTGTGTCTTGTGTTATGAAATTTTATACCTTACAAGTATGAATTCTGCACCTTGTCTTTTTAATACAGCTGGATCCATAATACTATGCAGCTGTGTTTGTCTTGTGATTTTTGTATTTTCATAAAGCGTGAAAACGATAAAACTGGTCATGGCGTATGTGAATCTCATCCTGGGTGACAAACATGATAATTAAAAAGAGACTCCTCTGAACTATGATATGAAGTTCAGCCCGATGGAGATATTGTTAGATCAATTAATAACAGAATGAAAATAGATATTCAGGTGGTATGCAAGACTATTCAACCAGTGTCAGTCTTGTGTACGTTTGACCAAATCATTAAAGAAGCTTTAAGTTTCTCTAAAGAATTCAGCTTTAAATTTGTGAAACAGTCTGCCAATCAAGTTTTCTGTAGCGGGAAGTTGTTTCTATGTCTGACTGTAAGGAATGTTTTACCATTCTGTAGATCTTTATTGTAAACGTTTCGGTCTATGATTAATGAATTAGATTCTCTATTTTCATAAAAAAAAAATAAATAAAAATAAAAATAAAAATAAAAATTCTATACCTAATGAGTATGAGTTCTGTTACTCGTTATTTCAATCCATTGTCCATAATGTTATGTGTACCTTATCCATGATATAAATGGCACTGTCTTACATGCACTTAAGTTTTACCGTGCCTATTTTATACTTTGTTTAGTAATGAAATGACCAATGTACCCTCTATCATAGTGTGATCAACACCTTTTTGAAAGCGTGTGATCAACACCTACATATTCCAAACTACATTTTCTACAAAAGATAACTATAGTTTATCCAAACATTGTGAAGCTCATGAATGGAGTTGACTTAGTACAAATGCTGATATCAGATCTGAATAGATTAGATTTCAAGGCCAATTAAAACCCAGAAAACGTTATATATAGTCTACAGTATTACTTTTTGAATTGATCAAAACCTACCAAGTCATAACCACTCCATGACACAATTTCTTGCTTTTTAACCATATCTAAATCGCCGCCCATTGTTTAGCTTACATATACATGTCGGACTCATGATTTGGGAAGCAAGTTGAATTATATATATATATATATATATATATATATATATATATATATATATATATATATATATATATATATATATATATATATAGGGTCGAAATCAGATGCGAAGAAGGTTCCGGGTATATATGAAGATGCGGTTACATCTGAATCGTTGATCAAATCTAAATCAACGGTTCAAATCAATGAAATTTTTTTTTAAAGGCACGTCTTCAATTAAAGAAACAAACTATAGAAATGACACATCTTAAGAAGGAAAATCATGCACCTTAAGAAGGAAAACAACGCACCTAAAATTTTAGGCCGACGCACCTTAAGTTTCAACAACTGACGCACTTAAGCACACAGACCACGCACCTTAAGAAGGAAAATCACGCACTTAAAGCTTTGGACCGACGCACATTATGTTTCAACAACCAACGCACCTTAAGCATACAGCACAGAAACCATGCAACTTGAGCAAAAAAACCATGCACCTTCAAAAACACGTACCTTAAGAAAGAAAACTACGCACCTTAAATTTGACCTAGATGCATAAAATAAAAAATTGCCACTATGTTTTGTTAATATAATCTATGTTCAATATGGATTGTTTTGATTCGATCAATGGCTGAAATTAAACCCCATCTCCACACCTAAAGCTTATTACCGCATTTAATCTCATATATATATATAGGTCCCGGATCCCATGAGGATCTATCATTAGGTGAGGAAGTGTGGACTAATCTAAAATGTCTTTTTGGATTGATCTACAGGCTACAATTTTTTGAATAATTAAATACTTGGTTTATTAATTAATGCATCATGGACATTAAGGTAATTTTGTGACAGTAGTCTTTAACATGGGCATCAAGGTAATTGTTATTACTAAAAAAAATTTCTAACCACTTTAAAAAATAAGAAAATTGTCTCGATATTTTCCACCACCAATAAAAAGTGATTAAAAGTTTGAATTTCTGCCACAACTAACTTTTTTTCTTCTCATTATTCATCTTTGCTTCTTCTTCTTCCTCTTCTTTTTCATTCAATTTTTTAATTATTATTGTTGTTGTTGTTGTTATTAATATTATTATTATTACAAAGCTACACGTTGTGTCCCAGCCCAAACTGGCCAAGGGGAAGGAGCATGCACTAGTGCAGAAATGACTTTTAACGTCGGTTATTTGGACCCTTTAACGGCGGTTAAAAAGAAACGTTGTATAGTACACATACAACGTCGGTTAAATAGAAACCAACATCGAAAAGTATTTTTTTAATTTATTAAAAAATCACCTACGACGTCGGTTATGTACATTTTTTTTAAATAAAACTATACGATGTCTGTTTTTTTTTATATATATATAACCGACGTCGTATAGTTTTATTTTTTATAAAAATAAATTTACAACGTCAATTATTAACCGACGTTGTATATTAGTTTTTATTTTTATTTTTTAATTTTTAGAATACTATACCACGTCGCTTTTTAATAAAAAAATAAACCGACGTGGTAAGTTAATTTTTTTTAATAAATAAATACATACGACGTCGGTTATACACTTAACCGACGTCGTATGTATGTATTTTTTAAAAAATATTATATTTCATTATCAATTTAGATCCAAAACCTGCTTTTGTATATATATATATATATATATATATATATATATATATATATATATATATATATATATATATATATATATATATATATATATATATATATATATGCTCCGGATCCCATGAGGTCACCTAGATGGATGAGATCATGAGGCCTCATCTCATCCATTAAATCATTACATATAAAGGGGTGAGATTGAAAGAAATTTGTTATGCATTTAAGGTAGTAGTCTATGCATAAGCTAAGGGTGAATAAGTAATTGTAATATTGGAGCTATTTATGGTTAAAAATAAATTGGAATAAATTCCATGCAAAGTATCAATTGATTATGGGATTGAATTATATATTAATGGCAACAAATTAGTATTATTATTGTGAGAGTTGAATGAAAGCATACGTAATCAGGAACTCAGTGCAAGGTGGTTTCTCAAGGCCACAGTGATGGGGCAAACGGTTATAGGTATGTGCGACCGTCTTAGTACTGTTTTTTGGCTTTTCATATGTCTGTGCATATAATATATTAAGTTTGTGCGGTGCAAACCCGAAGTCTGTGCATTTAATTTCACATGTGTCTAATTAGCGCATGAGGAAGGAGGTTAAGACAAGTCACATTACGTATAGTATGTAACGCACGAGTTTCAAAAAGTTGAATAGGCAATCAGACATTGTGTTTTGATATGATATGTGGTTAGGTAACGAGACATTGGGGGAAAAAACATGGTGGAGTTTTGTATTAGAATATGCAAGTTAGGGTGATGCTTGTGCAAGTTTGAGAGGTAGCCTTTGCGAGTGAATGGCTAGCTTAGCCTAAGCAAGTAAGACACAAAAGGCTATTAGCATTATATTCTCAGCCTGTGAAGGCTAGTTTTTATCCATGTGCGAGTTAGAACTTTAGGTTGTGCAACTGAGTGGTAAAAAAGTTGAATAGGCAATCAGACATTGTGTTTTTATATGATATGTGGTTAGGTAACAAGAAATTGGTGGGAAAAACATGGTGGAGTTTTGTATTTGAATATGCAAGTTAGGTTGATGCTTGTGCAAGTTTGAGGGCTAGCCTTTGCAAGTGAATTACTTAGCTTAAGCAAGTAAGACACAAAAAGGCTATTAGCGTTATATTTTCAGCCAGTGCATGCTGGTTTATTACTATGTGCAAGTTAGAACTTCAGGCTGTGCAACTGAGTTTGTGAGCCTGTGCATACTAGTTTATTACCATGTGCAAGTTAGAACGTCAGGCTGTGCAACTGAGTTTGTGAGCCTGTGAAAGTTACGACTTAGCAATTATTAACGACTGACCTTGTAGTTGCCACATATTATTTAGGGAAATTAAAGTTCATGAAAGTTACAGCATGCATTTCAACTATTGTATCGTAACATATGTACATGATTTGATGTTTGTCTGGAGATTTTGTTTTTAAAAAGACGCATGAATAACCCAAAGGAAGATAAATGAGTGTGATGATTTAATGATGTCATGTCGTGTTTAAACTGAGACACCAAATGCTTGGGCGATCCACGCGTATTGAGAGACGGGATTATAACCCCCGCATCCCCTCCAGGCCCGACTGAGTTTGTAATTGCTACAAATTATTTATGCAAATTAAAGTTGATGAAAGTAACAACATGCATGCTAGGTTTTTTCCATGTGCAAGTTAGGACTTTACGCTGGGCAACTGAGTTTGTGAGCACGTGCATGTTACGACTAAGCAATTAGTAACGACTGACTTTATAATTGCTAAAAATTATTTATGCAAATTAAAGTTGATGAAAGTAACATGCATTTCAACAACTGTAGCGTAACATAATTACATGATTTGTTGTTTGTCTGGATACGAAACATATGTTACAGGTGAGTGCAGTGCATAGCCAACCGGTGAAAAGGAACCAGAAAAAGATTGCAGAATGGATATTAGTGCAGTGCACAGCCAATTTGCACCCCTCCACAAGGTTGGTGAACTTGAGCAGGTAGTGAAATCACAATTGGGGGGGGGGGGGGGGGGGGGGGGGGGGGGGGGAACTTGTTGACCTACTTGCACAACAGTCGAACCAGCACCAGGCGGGGATACAAACACATCAGAATCGTCTGCTACAATGAAAACAACGAAACAAAGATAATGCAACAGACATAAAGAATAAAAAAGAAACCAAACACACGAACAATAAGGCAAGGCAACACAAAATAAATATGTATTCACATGCAAAAAAAATAACAAGTAACTAATACCCACCTGTACAGACCAAAAGACCAAACTGCACAAAAGGAAAAAACGAAGTGCATAATACTAACTAAAACAGGCCCCCAATAATTCCCAACTGCACAAACCGGGATCGTTATATGCACATACTAACTAAAACAGACCCCCATTAACTGGTATGCTTTATAACACAGGAATAAGTAAACAGCTTTCATAGGTAGCAAATAAAAATAAACACAGAACATGAACATGAAACGGTATGCTTTATAACACATTAATAAAATAAACAGCTTTCATAGGTAGTCCATGGACAATAATATATTTACAAATAACAATAATAAAAAAAATAATAATAATACTAATAATAATAATAATATAAACCACAATCGCACAAGCCATAACAACGAAAAGCACACCATAAATATATAAAATAACAACACACCAACATTTATAATTAAAATTCACCAACCAAAATAGCTTTACGTACGAAAAAAGAAAAAAAAAAGAAAAAAAAAAAACCAATCTATAAAAACCTTCATAACGCAACGCAAACTTGTTTTCTTAAATTTTCAAATTTGAAGGGATCAAAATGCGACACGTGTATAATTATTAATTAAAGAGAAAGCTAAATTTGAACAGGCTTCCCCTTGCGTCAGTGCATAATTAATTTGAAAACATTACAGCATAGCATCATTTTTTTACAATAAAAAAACACAAACATAACTAAATGGTTATTTTACACTTCCAAAGTTAAAAATTAAAAAGCAGTGAACACATATAATAGCATGTACAACGTACTGCACACGCCAAAACCCTACAACGCATACACACCCCCCCCCCCACCCCACCCCCAACACCAAAAACGTATAAAACAACGAAATAAGCCAAACGCACAGACCATACTTACAAACTGCACACAGCACTCTTATACCGCACACACCACCCGTCTCACGGCAAGCCCACCTCACCCTAACCACCGTCTAAACTAAAGCCTTTTTAAAAACAAAAAAAAAAAATTAAAAAAAAAAAAAAAACAAAACAAAACATGTATACACAACTAGTGAAAAACAAAAAATGATACACTGAGAAATAAAACTAACATTGCACCAAGAAAACAAATACGCACAAACCCAACGCCTACCGACCATATGCTCATATTCCAAAATGGAAACGATATGCACACGCCGACATGATATAACGCACATACCCCGGACAGACTACTGACAGGAAAGAAAAAGAAAAAGAAAAAAAAAAAAAACGCCAACACCCTCTGAAGCCCCACAATGCCCCCATCAACCCATCACCCCCCCTCCCCCCTCCCCCCCCCCCCCCCCCCCCCCCCCCCCGCACAGAACCTCCACGGCGGTTGCAAACAAAAACCAAAAACCAAAAAAAAAAAAAAAAAAAAAAAAAAAAAACACCCAACCCAAACCCATCCCCGGAAACGCGACCCACATCAAAAAGCAACACAACAACACAGAAGCAATACCTGGAACGCCGCCGGAAGACACCGCCCTCAGCCGCTTGGAACGCCGGTCGGAAGACCCCGCCATGCCGAACACAAAAACAGAGGAGAAAATCGGAGCGCCGTGTAACGCTAGGTGATGGAGAAAGAAACACAGTAGATGACTGGTTAGGGAGAAGAAAACGAAAAGAAGAAGAAGATACGGTTGAAATGGAAAGCCCATAAAATCTGCTAATAAATTAGTACAACCTAATAAAGAAACAACTAAAAAGACAACAAAGTCCCTCCACACACACATAAAGACACGCACGTGCCCATAATGCAGCATCCATCTCATCTGTCCAACAACCCAAATAGACGTACAAGATCGAGCCTCACCACCTTGCCTGCCATAGGTAACCTCACCAGATCCAAAATCTATATATATATATATATATATATATATATATATATATATATATAATAAGCTAACATAAAATATATATCTTTAAATAATTAGAATTAAAATGGAAAAATTTATAAATATCCAAGGTTATCTTACATAACCTAAGAAAATGAAGGGAATCACATTCCCTTCAAAATCCTATATGGAGGGAATGTTATATTCCCTGAGAGAATATGAACCAAACATAGGAATGTAAGCTTGGTAAGCTTGGGAATGTTGTCACATTCCCTTGGTTATGTAATATAACCTGAACCAAACGCCCCCTAAGAGCTTATTTAGGATTGTTTATTAGCTGGCAAAATAATCAAAGAGAGCTTGTTTTGATTACCGACAAAGTAATGAAAGATAGGTTATTAGAGCTTGTTAAATGTTAATATAATTTATTCTTGGAAATCAATGATTTGTCTTGTTAAAATTGAATTGATATTATGCCTTGAGTTAGATACTAGTTGCTATTGATTATTTGATATTTCATATTGTTTGTCTTTTTATTGTTGCTATTTAATTTTCAATTCTCATCTCATTCTTTATTAAATCTTTGGTTAAAAATAAGTTTAACCAATCTCTGTGGGTATGACCTTACTCATTACTATTGCAATTCATAAGAGTAAGTAATTTATTATTTGTTAGATTCGACACTCATCACTTACCAAACATTTAATCCATTTTGGTTTACGAGTTGGTTTCTTTCCACTCAACATTTTCACACACCTATAAATATAAGAGATAAGTATACATAATTTGCTTTATGACATCGTACTTTATTAATAATAACTATTAATTACTTATATAAGTTTTAACATACATTTCAACTATATCTTTAATGTCTTCACGTGGTTCGCCTCCATTGGAATCAAACCAATAGATTTCATATAATAGAGGACAAATTGCCATCAACATCTAATGTTCACTACAAATAAATAATTTATTAGTTATAAGTAAATATAATATATAATAGAAATATATTATATATATATATAAGTTATTTTTATTTGAAACAATTAAAACTTACTCTAAAACATATGTGGCTAAATAGCAAAGTTTCTGCCCATATTGCATGGTGACATTTATATACCCTATCCGTTGTTGTCAATTTTGGTTGAATCCAGTTTGGATCTAAGAAGTCATACATGGTCTTTGATGCCAAATCAAATTCGTTATAAAGACTCCTATTCAAAAATACAACCAATCATATATATTATTAATATAATAGTTATGATAAATGAAATAAAAAATACTATGAACAAATAATAGTAAAGAACTTATTACCTTATAAAGAAACGCAAACAAGAAATATCCAACGTCTCCATATGTCATCTGCACTTAATTTTCTTAGATTACAACACTTTTTACAAGGACAAAAAAACCTCTCATTATTATTCAGAAGACGACGTTTTGAAAGTCTAAAAACTCTCTAACTCCGTCTTCATATTCCTTACTAATCCGAGATGCATTCATCCCATTTTTATCCATAACAAGTCAATCTAAAATAATATTAACCATAATTAAACTTTTGTTAACATTGATTCAACAAATATCTAAAATAATAATAATATAATAATAACTAAACAAATTTTTTAATAGCATTCAAAAAAAAAACTAATTTAAACATAGACCACGTTGTGGTTAATTATCGGATACACAAGATAAAGCCGAAAATATAAATAAACATAGATCACGGTGTGACCAATCACCGAATGCACAGGGAAAAGTCAAAAGTTCGTAGGAAAATAAATAGATAAAGATCTTACCTCACCAAAGTTTTGTCCACGTCGATAAACAAACCTCGAATCAAACTAATCACCTACAAGTTTTATTTGTACATTAATATACTAAATGAATATTAATTCACAACAATATTGTTTCAAACATTCTCAAAAAATTTACAATTCAATTAATAATAATTCAAAATATAATGCCAAGCACATTGTGCTCTGATGGCATGTAGTGACTCTCATATATGGGAGGTCACTCTTTGTGTTTCAATAGGTTGAAAAAGTATAGACAAACAGATACTACAATGTAATAGAGTCGTAGTACTCAAAAAAAAATCAAAATATAATATCAACACAATTTATAATGAGAGAGGTGAGAGGTGTAGTACGTGTTTGGTTAGGTAAAAATTAAAATTGTTATTGTGAGAGTAGACTAGATAGTTTTACAATTTAGAGTAATAACGTTACTTATCATAAAATAAAAATAATGAGAGAGGTGTAGTATGTGTTTGGTTAGGTAAAAATTAAAATTGTTGTCGTGAGAGTAAACTAGGTAGTAATATTAGTTTTTTTGTACACTAAGTAATGGAGACTAAAAATTCCACCAAAGTGGAAAATGTTCCTCTGGAGAGCTATTTGTGATATTTTGCCTACAACTACGAACTTGCTTTTAAAGAGGGTGGAGGTGAACCCATATTGTGCTATGTGTGGGATATCACATGAGAATACAATGCATGCATTAGTCTTGTGTGATTTTGCAAGAAACATTTGGGATCAATCCAACCTTACAATCCCCAATATTGTCACGGATATTTTTCATGTTTGGTTTGGGGAACTTCTAAATATTTTAGATTCTGATGGAATGTTATATGCAGCATCAATTCTATACAATATTTGGAAAGCTCGAAATGGTGCAGTTTGGGAGGCGTTTTTACCACGCCTGGGGTCCCTACTCAGAGCCGCAGCGGCAGCCAAGACCGCATGGACTCAGTCCCGCCCAGCCGTGGCTGCCACTGCCACTGCTACGCTGCCGACAGAAAACCGCCACGCTGCCCAGGCGAGTCCCACCGCCGGCCGCGGTGCTGCCGACGCCGCCGGATCCTCTGTGCCGCCAGTGAGAAGATGCAGGGTCGATGCGGGATATCTACACGAGACAGGGAATGCAACTGTAGGGGCCGTTTTATTAGATGGAGATGGAACCTATATCTCGGCACTAACCGCGCCGCTACCGGCCTGTACGTCACCACTTATGGCTGAGGCTTTGGCGTGTAAGGAAGTTTTATCATGGCTAAAGGATCGAGGTGAACAGAATATTGAGATCTACACGGATTGTTTGACACTACAACGCTACCTTACATCATCAACCACTGCGTTTCGCTCTTACGTTGGCTATGCCATTGATAGCTGCAGGCAAATTGCCGTTTATTTTCACTCATGTTCTTTTAATTATATTTCTAGATCGGACAATTATTTAGCTCATGCTTTAGCCACTACGGCTTATCAGCAACCTGATACTATGTACTGGGATACTCACCCACCAGACATTATTTCAGCATTTTTCTAATGAAGCACCGCAGAAAATTTTCAAAAAAAAAGTAATGAATACAAAAGACAAGTGGATGGACAAAATAAATTACTACATAGTAACTTAGCTAGTGATGAAGGGTTGGTGAAACATCATGTATATTAATTCACAATCCGTATATTACATTTATCTTCACGTTTAAATTATTTCATCAAATTAAATTTCATTTAATGTTTTGGTCAATATGTTATTTAATTCTTACAAAATATTTATTGATTTATATTCCTAGTAAGCAATTCCTAATAATAATTCCTAAAATACACAATAATGCCTAAAATTTGAAATAAAATATATTGATTTCTATTTTTCCATTGGTACAATAATTCTGGGTAAAACTTCTATTCTAAAAATTTTAAATAGTGTAATACAATTCCCTTTGTACTTCTATCTATACTATATATAATAACAAAATCCTGCAATTTTAACTTCCGGCTCAATTCCTAAAAATCTCTTTCCCAATAAAATATATTGATTTCTACTTTCTCATTCGTACAATAATTCTAGGTAAAAATTCTATTCTAAATTTTTAAAATAGTGTAATACAATTCTCTTTGCACATCTAATCTATACTATCTATACTATATATAATAACAAAATCATGCAATTTTAACTTCCCGCTCAATTCCTAAAAAATCTCTCTTCCCAATAAAATATATTGATTTATACTTTCCCATTCGTACAATAATTCTGGGTAAAAATTCTATTCTAAAATTTTAAAATAGTGTAATACAATTCCTTTTGCACATCTAATCTATACTATATATAATAACAAAATCCTGGAATTTTAACTTTCCCGCCCAATTTCTAAAAAATCTCTCTTCCCAATAAAATATATTGATTTCTACTTTCCCATTGGTACAATAATTCTGGGTAAAAATTCTATTCTAAAATTTTAAAATAGTGTAATACAATTCTCTTTGCACATCTAATCTATACTATATATAATAACAAAATCCCGCAATTTTAACTTCCCGCTCAATTCCTAAAAAATCTCTCTTCCCAATAAAATATATTGATTTATACTTTCCCATTCGTACAATAATTCTGGGAAAAAATTATATTCTAAAATTTTAAAATAGTGTAATACAATTCTCTTTGCACATCTAATCTGTACTATATATAATAACAAAATCGTGGAATTTTAACTTTCCCGCCCAATCCCTAAAAAATCTCTTTTCCCAATAAAATATATTGATTTCTACTTTCCCATTGGTACAATAATTCTGGGTTAAAGTTGTGATGTGTCAAAAGTTCGGCAAGACATAACTTTTGACTCGGTTGTCCGTTTTGGACAAATATTTTTTTAAAATCACGTATTTTTCCGAGATCTATCCAACGCAAACTGCCGTAGGCGGTTTGTCCCATCAATTTCTAAAAAAAATGCTTTATTAAATAGTTTCTAAGAAAAAACTATGAGAACCTTATGTCTTATTAATGAATTTTTAAATTTTTTAATTAAGAAATTTTCCCGTGCATTATTTAATAATCTCTCTTTATAATTGGTCAAATTATTTAATTATGGTAAATTAGGGAATAATTAATGATGGTAATAGAAATCCAAAAGAATACTAGAATTGAAGAATATTTAATTATTGTTATGTTATTATTGTGACTCACGGAATACAATACAAGAATATTTAATTATGGTTATATTATTATTGTGTGCCTTCAAGACCATTATATACTAACAAAACTTGAAAAGAAACTAATAATAATAATAATAATAATAATAATAATAATAATAATAATAATAATAATAATATAAGTGGTAAAAATAATATTTAAAAGTAATTAAGTGTTAATAATAATAGTAAGAATATTAACGTAAAAATGATAACATAGAATAAATCGTAATAATTAATAACTATATTCTAGGATTAAATTTGAAATTGTCAGGAAAGATAAGCGACCTCTGGTGAAATTAACTCTTTATCGATTTAATTATTCTTAATATATTACAACAATTTCATTCCGTGCATCGCACGGGTGAAAATACTAGTTTAGAGTAATAACGTTACTTATCATAAAATAAAAATAATGAGAGAGGTGTAGTATGTGTTTGGTTAGGTAAAAATTAAAATTGTTGTCGTGAGAGTAAACTGGGTAGTAATATTAGTTTTTTGTACACTAAGTAATGAATACAAAAGACAAGTGGATGGACAAAATAAATTACTACATAGTAACTTAGCTAGTGATGAAGGGTTGGTGAAACATCATGTATATTAATTCACAACCCGTATATTACATTTATCTTCACGTTTAAATTATTTCATCAAATTAAATTTCATTTAATGTTTTGGTCAATATGTTATTTAATTCTTACAAAATATTTATTGATTTATATTCCTAGTAAGCAATTCCTAATAATAATTCCTAAAATACACAATAATGCCTAAAATTCGAAATAAATTAATAATAATTCAAAATATAATATTAATAAATCTTAAAATATAAATATATTAACATTAATTACTAAAATTTGAAATACATTAATAATAATTTGAAATATAATATCAATAAATCCTAAAATACAAATATATTAACAGTAATTACTAAAATTTAAAATAAATTAATAATAATTCAAAATATAATAATAATAATAATTCTAAAATACACAATATATATACAATAATTTCTTAAATTCAAAATATATACCCAATAACTTATAAAATTCAAAATATATACCTAATAATTCCTAAAATTCAAAATACATTAATAAATAATTCCAAATATAATTATTGTCAACTCCAAAAATTCAAAAATTAAAATAATAATTAAAAAATAGAACAAATTGCACTTTTGGTCCTGTGAGTATTAGGGTACTGACAATTTGAGTACATGACTTTTAAAACTCCCAATTTAAACCTTTAACTATGCAAGTTTTGGTAGATTTGGTCCTCCGGGCCAAATTGCCGGCCAATTTTGGCCGGAAAAAGATTTAATGCTTCGGATTAATTTCTGATGAGGGTATAATTGTCATTTCACTCCCTTCTTCTTCATTCTCCCTTTCTTCTTCGTTCTTCTTCTTCTTCGCTCACCGGCGGCCGGAAAAAGGAGAAGGAAACAGCGTTGTCGGCAATGCTTTAGTGGTCAGACAATTTTACCCTCATGCGTTAGTTGTCGGCAATGCGTTGTCGGAAAAACGAAGAATGTTGAAGTTGAAGCAGAGAAGCAGCAAGGATGTTGTGAGGAAGAAGGTGTATGCATGTTTGCCCAGAAACTAACTGCGTCCACCATGACCCATCTAGAGCCCTGGGAGACCTCACTGGGATTAAGAAGCATTTCTGCAGAAAACATGGGGAGAAGAAGTGGAAATGTGACAAATGTTCTAAGCGCTATGCGGTTCAGTCTGATTGGAAGGCTCACTCTAAAACCTGTAGAACAAGGGAATATAGATGCGACTGTGGAACCCTTTTTTCTAGGTATTCTAATCTTTAACTCTTCACCCTTTTCTTCTAATTTCTTGACCAAAAATGGGTTCAATTATATTAGTTTTGATATGGCAGGAGGGATAGTTTTATCACACACAGAGCTTTCTGTGATGCATTAGTAGAAGAGAGTGCCAGAGCCATTACTGGGAATAATAGTAATAATAATGCATTTCATCATCATCATCTCAACTCTCAACCCCGTTCCTCACCGGCGCCGCTCAGTAATAATATAAGCCTCCATTTTTCCGGATGAAGAAGAAGAAGAACGAAGAAGAAGGGGGAGAATGAAGAAGAAGAGAGTGAAATGACAATTTTACCCTCGTCAACAAACAATTTGAACCAATTTATGTTTTTCCGGCCAAAATTGGCCGGCAATTTGGCCCGGAGGACCAAATGTGCCAAAAAATGCATAGTTAAAGGTTTAAATTGGGATTTTTGAAAGTCACGTACTCAAATTGTCAATACCCTAACACTCACAGGACCAAAAGTGCAATTTGTTCTTAAAAAATATAAAAAACTTACAATGTAGGTGTGCCGATTGAGTAGCCGTGCAGCGGGAAGGCGGTGCGACGGTGGTTGTGCGACTGTGGTTGTTGGGCGTTCGAACTTCGATTTGGGAGAAGAAGAAGACGAAGGGGAGAAAATGAGAACGTCGGTGGTGGCTGTGCGACGGAGAGGATAAGAGGCTATGCGGTGGTTTGTGGCTGTGCGACGTTCGATCTAAGAGCAGTGAAGGGGTTTTAAAATAAAAACCTACGACGTCGATTATTTCGAATAACCGATGTTGTCAGTTAATTGTTTTTTTAATTTATTAACCGATACGACGTCGGTTATCATCAAAACCAACATTGTATCAGTTCATTGTTTTTTTTTTTTAAATAACACTATACGACGTCGGTTTGAATACAAACCGACGTCGTATATTAAATATAAAAATAAAAAAGAAATTAAAATGTGTATGATGTCGGTTATTAAGTTAACCGACGTCGTATGTTGTTCCCATTTTTTATTTTTTATTGGAAAAATGTACAAATAGGGTATTGAACTATTTGAGGGATAGCAATTAAGTCACCGAACTCGAATAAGTTTCAAATTGATCCATAAACCTGTAAAGAAATACAATTAGCATTTTTAGTAGGTTATCAACAAGTTTGTGATGATTAGGATGTCATGTGTATTTTTTATTTTTTATTTTTTTTTTATTATTGTCCTACAAAACATTTGACCTTAAAAAAAATAATAAAAATAATACAATTCAAACAGAAACCTGATACAATAATACAATAAGAATAGGTTCCTAAACTATAGGCTATAGAATAGTACAACTAATCTAAACACACAGTATATACAAAATACAAACTTATACTAACATGTATTAATGATGGTCATAATATAATGTTAATATTTAGTATTTTTTTCAGAAAAGCCTAAGCTGACGAATGTACGCCAAAGCTTTTGTCTTGTCTGCAATTTCCATACATTAGAAACTGCAACGTGCAAGTCTTGGTTGGCCATGGTTTTGTCCATGAAGTCCGTGAAAGTGTTCTTAGAGATCCTGCTCTTATATGGCAATTATAGCTAACTAGGTAATATAAATATAGCTGGCATGTTGGTGTGGGAAATGGAAAGAAAACAAAATGCCCTTGTTTAATTGCCTTATCATGATTACAACGTTTTGTTGGTTTATGACAATAATTATCTAATTAATTAACACATGATGATGATGCATGCACAACAGGTAAGTCCGCAACAATTATCTGAATGTACGCTTTGAATGAAGTTTGCTTTGTGACTTTAGCTAACAAATGACTACAAGGAGGTAAATGAATACGTCTAGATTGTCGTCATAGCTAATCAACTCAAACCAAGAAAGTCAGCCAGTAGGACCACAATGAGATAAATTAATCTAGGTTGTCCTGACCGATTCAAACTAGGAAGGTTGGACAATATAACCATAATGAGGTAAATCAGTTTAGGTTATCCATAGTTGATAAGCTCAAATCAAAAAAGGTCAGCCAATAGGACTACAATGTGATAAACCAATCTAGGTTGTCCACAGTTGACCGACTCAAACTAAGATGACGGGCTAACATGCAACTCCTATAGGGTTTGAAGTCTTGTGATTACCATACTAACTGTCCAACCAAAACTGCTAAGTTGTCATACTCAACAGATCAAAAATTGTTGGCACATTTTAAGTTCAAGTAATTGAGGGACCACCCTTCACAAGGGTCAAAAGTAAAATTTTACCTATAATTGATGGAGCAAAATGCAAGAAATTCTTATTAACCATGATCTACTTGAGCAAGATTGTTAATTGAAATCTTGGATTCTGTGTCATGGTGGTTGTATAGTAGCTTTCTAGTTGAAGTGGAAGCTTTAACTAGTAAAATTGTCAGCACAAACTGCAACACTTCAATGCACTGTACAACTCCATCTTCCACCTTCATTATCACCAATACATATCCCATAATCATCTTCTAATTCTTTTTTTTTTTTTGTTACACATTAAACCTCCGAACTTATGTTAAACTAATTAATCCTAAGCTTCCAAAGCCCCTAGTAAAAAATTGGTGGAAAAAAATAAATGTCTAGTCAATCTCTAAATTTTCACCTTTGCCTATACATTTTGTGCACAAGAAAAAAAGTCTTCATCTCCTCTGATCGATCAAGGTCTTCCAATGATCCCCCAAAGTTCCCTGTGGGAGCAGTGTGAGGCTCGAATCGAGTCCATTCTAACTTTTTCAGTCAAACCCCTACATTGTCGCGGTGCATCATCTTCTAACTTACTAACCGAAAAAGTTCAAGATTTTCTTGCAAAAATAGAAACTAGAGAGCGGAGAATGAAAAACTAGAGAAAAATCGGAAGACATGAAACTAAGAATTGAAGTAAACGCGCCCTCGAGATTCTAATCCTTTCGTGCTAGTCAAGAGAATCCACATTTGTAGCTTGAGGACATTGAACAACAAAAGGGCCATTGCCCTTTGCCTCAGCCAAACCAAAGGGTATCTATGATGCAACAACTTACATGCATCAATGGAAGACTGAAAGAAAAGGGTGCATATATAGCCAAGATGTATCACAAGATTGACAGACAATGATAGGGCTTCAAAGAAGGTAATTACCATTTCAAGCACATTATATATTTATGGAACTCAAAAGCACATTAAATTAGGACTGGAAATATATGGACAGGCATTCATAACTTTTCTCTGGAGAAAGAAAGGTGGTACAACTCATCATGCATTCAAACACTCAAGCTTCAAAATCAAAGGTTAACGGAAAACCAAGTTGTACTAAGAAACACTATCAGAAATTGGCCTCTCGGTTTCTTACTTTAACATGCTGAAACAATCAAGAAGTTATACTCCACACCCTGTGAATGAAAATTTATCAACTAGAAAGAACACATTATGCACAATACTAATGATAAAACAGGAGAACCCTAAAACATGAGGACAGATTGAAAGTGTCTCGATATCCAGAAAGGCTATCTTGTTCGAATTAATAACCTGTAAATGGAGGATTTTGGCAGCTGTTTCAGCTACCCAAACTGATAATCTAGACACAAAAGTAAAAACCCGAAGTTTGCAATACAGAAAGATAAACTGTTCATTTGTATCTAATTGTCAATATGAAGATGCAAATTACCATAAGCTCCAGCTTCGATCCATTACAGAATTTATCAGCACTAAGGATGTCAAACAACCATCTCCTAGCTAAGGTATGGATCCTATTTCTTCAATATAAATAAATAAAATAATAGAATCCCAAGATTGTGGTCCATGTTTTCTAGTTCAGTAATTTTCACATTTCTAGTTTTACAGCAAAGAGGACCAACAGGCAATGGAAGAACATTCAAGAAGCCCATAGCCATTTCTGACACATTACATATTTTGGGAACTCAAAAGAATATTCACTTCAAACTAAAAATACAAATACATAAAATAATATTATGTCAGAAGAAAAATGTACAACTTGTAAGTCAGCAAATCATGAATGCATGCATGTGAATGATGCATTATCAGATTTCCTTCTCAACATAAACTTTAAAAAAACAAAACCTAAGCACCAAGATCTAATTACATCAGAATCTGATAAAACTGTATACTCACAAAGTCACAATCTGCCTTGTCATTAAAAAATCAATGTGAAAATTCTCTGTGTAATTACATCAGAAGATTCATGATTCATTGTTCAACCGATATAATAGTTTTCCAATGACAAACAGGAACAAGTTACTTTCATTGTATGAGTACTTCAATCACAAAACAAGATGTATGGTAATTTATAGAACTTCATAACACAGGGCATCTCAGCAAACAGTCTCAGCAAATTCTTTCTTATCATTAGACAACCTCAATACACTATCAGCTTATGTTCTCTAGCATTACTTAATGAAGCTCAATATTCTGAACAAAAAAACACACCCTAATGGCATCTTCCCAAACCCAATTCAGCTTGTCAGTTAAATAAGTTAGTGCAGTAACGATCAGTAAAATTAACCCCTAATTTGATAAGAAGCATCCTTTTCTTGTTGTCTCTGTTCTCTTTTAGTACTATTGCCTTCTCTTTACTAACAGAACGTAAATCTTCATAGTTAAGCAGAGTATATGCAGAAGCAGCAATGGGCACTTTGATGGAAAGTATATGGCATCTCAAATTTTTCTTCCTCAAAAACTTTATAATACAACATATCCCGATTGTCTACAAACCTGGTCTTTTCATTTGACCAGTGAAATGGTTGAAAGTGCGACCCTCTTGCGAGAAAAATTGTGAATTATCAACAGCGTTATGAAAAGGCATTTTACGCTTCCTAAGAATTGACTCCATATCCTGACCTTCACCCTCTGGGTTCCGCCAACTTGTAGGCAATCTAGAAGGATCATTCGTAGATTCCGCTCTAAAGAAACAAAAATCTCTGTCATTAATGGTAGATATAACCTTGGACTTGCCTCTTTCATTAGAATCATCACTTGGCCTCAGGTTAGGGCCACCGCTAGCCGAAGCCTTTCCCAAATGCAAGCCATGGTCTAAAGATTGACCCAACCTCAACGACAAATCACATTCTTCCCGAGGTCCTCCACTGAGAACTGCTCTTTCATCTTGAGCATGATTATCAATAATATATTTGGGGAATAAGCTCTGAAAACAGTTGACTTCAGCAGGCCCCATAATTGACGGGTAAATAGGCTTGCCAACAATCACATTGTTCTGAGGCTCACGGAAGCCTGTTTGGGTGACTTTTGGCTCCAAGTTGGTACCGTTATACAAAGGATATACTGAACCCATGTTTACCGGAGTGTTACCCTCCGCGTGAAGAATTTGATTCCTAGCACTCGAAGCACTAAAACTATTGATGTTAGGCGTTACGGACTTGTTAGATTCTGAAGCCAAAGTTACCAAATTCAGATGTGCTGGTCTCCGAAATGTTGGCTGACTCGAAGAATGGGGAGACAGTGAATTTGGGTTATGCTCATTTGAACTTGGATTGAAAACTTTGGGAGGTACAGGACAAGGCTCCTGAGCTCTCGGGCTAAGGTAATTTCTTGGTTTACAATTCCGCTGGCTCCGAGATGTCCTTTCAGCAACGCAACCCAAAACAAGAGCAGCTGAACACCAAAGTCCATGACAAACAAACGCATATTACAGGTCTCGAATCGTTTAATCAATATGCTAGCTAGTTAGCTAGCTGGTAAACAATCCAAAACCAGAAAGTTTAAAACTTTGCACACAATTATATGAAGATGCAAAACTAATACCTTCAACACAAGGAGGCAAGAGCTGCCCAGTCTCCGTACTCTCGTCCCTCCGGATTATCACATCAATGGCCTCGTTAGCCCTATCCCAGAGCGTGTCGGGATCCATGTATTCAGCCTGATTGATTTAAAAACACAAATCATCATAAAAGAATTAAACAGAAAAAAAGGTTAAAAAGGAAGACTAACCTCGGAATTAGCTTTGGAGTACATTATTTCCTCAGCTTTGAACACCACAATTGGAAGCTTTATCTGCCATTCCGTGTTCTTCTTAGTAGCAGCGCTGTGTCTCTCGTGTACAGCTCTGATCAAACAGATGGTGGGCATTCAAAAACCCTAAAAAAAGAAGAATCAAGAACAAAAATCCACCAGAAACTCAAACCCCCCATTACCTGAAAATCTTCTGTATGATTGAGCCTCGGATGGGTTGGTGCATATCACTGTGCCATGCTCTCTTCACACACTCGTATGGTCTAGGTCCTGGCCTGGGCATCTTTCTGACCTACCAAAAACTCCCCCCTCTCTCCTGCTATACACAGTACAAATCCAAGAATTACATTACATATGACACAGACACAATCACAATCACAACACAACACACAAAATCCCCTTTACAAAGAAAGCAATCTCTCAATCTTTGCATGGACAACTGGGGGGGTGAAATGAAAAGAGGCAGAGGTTCAAAATCCCAGCAGCTCTCTCCCACCCAACCAAGACAAGTACTTTTTGAGGGAGAAAAGTGTTTGGGGGAGAGGGATGGGATGCTTCTCTCTTTACATTTTATTTTACCACTGTTTGGTTTTTTGACATCAATAAATTAAAAATTTCATTTTTATTTTCTTCTCTTTCTTGCTTTGTTGCTTTTGCAGTACAATAATGGGTAGTGGGTGTTTTCAGCAGGGAGAGCGATGTGCTAATCCCTCAAATTGTGTGCAAAAGCCCCACCACTCCCTCCCACAAAAGGCAAAACCCCACCCTCACATACCATCTACAGAACTGCTACTCTTATGGAAGTAAAAAGGGGGCTCACCTATGTGTCCATTCTCTTCCCACTCTTCACGTTGTGTGTCTTGGTGTCAAGCAGCTTTGGAAGTTTTGGTCATCACACTTTCAAGTTAGGATAATAATGGCTTGAGGCTGGTGCCATAATTTAATGACAAATCTCATCTTTTTTCGGTAATAAATTTAGATCATATTATCCCCGTCTTTTATTACGTATTATTATAATAATTTCATATCATGTTATCTGTATTTATCTTCATTTATGTAAGAATATATTTTAAAAGCGGTAACAGTGGGACAGCTCTAATTACACTATTTTTGCATGACAAACACTTTTTATTTTATATCTTTCTAATTGGTGACAGTAAGACAGCTGTATAATAATGGCTTGTGGCTCATGCCATAATTTAATGCCAAATCTCATCTTTTTCGGTAATAAATTTAGATCGTATTATCTCCGCCCCTTATTACGTATTATTATTATAATAATTTCATATCATGTTATATGTATCTGTATTCATTTACATAAAAGTATATTTAAAAAAGTGGTGACAGTGAGACAGCTCTAATTACACTATTTTTGCATGACCTTAACACTTTTTGCTTTGGATCATTCTAACGGGTGACAGTAAGACAGGTGGATAATAATGGCTTGTGACTCATGCCTTAATTTAATGACAAATCTCATCTTTTTCCGGTAATGAATTTAGATCATATTATCTTCGCCCTCATTACGTATTATTATAATAACTTCATATCATGTTATCTGTATCTGTATTCATTTACGTAAGAGTATATTTGAAAAAGTGGTGACAGTGAGACAGCTCTAATTACTCTATTTTTGCATGACTTTAACACTTTTTGCTTTGGATCCTTCTAATTGGTGACAGTAAGATAGCTCTAATTGCACTGTTTTTGCATGACCTTAACACATTTTTAGTTAAGTTTTTTAGCGTTGGATCCTTCTAATTGTACTTTATCCAAACAACTTTTAAAGGGTAGTTGGAACGAACACAAGTTTAATACTATATCTTAGATATACTTTACGACACTTTCTTTGTTGTAAAGTGACCTAATTGATAAGATCGAGCATTATGTTTGAATTTCGAAAGATCATTGGCAATGAGATTGCTCCAATTGCCCTATTCATATACAGGGCATTTACCCTCCACAACTAAAAATTTTGTGATTAGAATGATGAATTGCTCCAATCCTTCCAATCATATTTTCATATAAACAACCTCTTGAAAAAAAGCATACTTACTAGTTACTCTTGAACTCATCACTCTGAATCACTTTCTTATATGTAAATTAACCTAATTGATAATATATATATATATATATATATATATATATATATATATATATATATATTTATATATATTTTTATATAAAAAAAAAAGAGTATTTAAGAGTGAGTTAAATAAACTCATATTATTTATTTGAGTTAATTTCATTTTTAGTCATATTCCTAAATTTATAAGAGGTAATTCACTTTTAGTCATTTTTTAAAATATCGATCTTTGATCCTAGTATTATTGTGGTATAATCATTTTTTGTCCTTTATCAACAAAACCATTTAAAATCTGTAAAATACAAGGGCATTTTGGTATTCAATTATGGTTTTTTTTTAAAAAAAAAATCAAAATGTCCTTATATTTTTAACGGTATTTCAATAATTTTGTTGGCGAATGACCAAAAATGGTCATGCCACAATAATACTAAGACCAAAATGGATGTTCTAACTTCTAATAAAGAAATATTAAAAGTAGACTGACACATATAAATCTATGAAAAAAAATAGAAATTAATTTTATTTATTTTAAAGGAGTCTTCAAGTAAGAGCCAAACTCTATACAGACGTCTCAGATCAAATTAAAATTAGTTTCGTGACAGGTACAATACAAGTGTTTATTATTTAGAAGAAGTTTTTTTAAAAAAAAAAATAAAAAAATAGAAGAAGTTATTAGGTCTTCTTACATTTTCATTTAGTACTAATGTGCTATAAACTTGTCCAATTAAGCTTTTCAAATATATATGAATTATTAGTGGTACTTTTTAGTTCAACTACGCTGTTCAAATATATATGAATTATTATGAAAGAGACAAGAAAAGACATTTCCTATAGAGTCAAACAAACTCATTTTATTAAGGAATATTTACATTAAAAAGTGTACAGATCACAAAATAAAGCATTTTATTATAACGCTAGCTTTAATTTTCTTCTTCTTCTTTTCGATGTAAATGTGTGAATTTAGTCCAACTCATCTATTAAATAAATATTCCCTTCCCTTCAATATATATATATATATATATATATATATATATATATATATATATATATATATATATATATATATATATGAAATAATAAGATTTGATTATATGAATTAATTATTTGAGTCGAGTTTAACAATATAATCAGACATTAAGGCCTTAACTCTACCATAAATTATAACTCAAGAGTTAAAAGTTTGACCACAACTACTACATAATTGCACTGTTACTGCTCCCAAACATGTCTGGAGTATTTTGCGGAGTAATCGGATCCGGGTGCGGTGTGATCATATAGGCCTTGTTTGGTAAAAAAAAGTTGGCCTATAGGCCAATTTTGGCTTATTTGAGCACTATTAATTGTTTGATTTAGTTAAAATATCAATATAAGTGTTTGGTTAATTAGCTTTTTGCAACTCCAAAATGCTAAAATTCAAAAAGCTACTCTAAACAACTTTTTCAATTAGCTTTTTCAGAAAAGAAATTATACCAAACAATTATCAATTAACAGCTAATTTACCAAACACTTTTCTACAACAGTTGATTTTATCAACTAATTATACCCTCTAATTAACACAATCAGCTAACAGCTAACAGCCATTTATCAAACAGGGCCATAGTAAGTGCGGTGCAATTCTTCAAAAGTTCACAGGTTCGCACGTTAAGATCAGTTCGCACCTGATTATATATATATATATATATATATATATATATGGATGCACTCAGGTGCGAATAAGTGCCCAGGAAGGAATATGCGAACGAATCAGCGCGCGATACGTGTCCATATCTAATAGCTTAAAAAAACACGGGGGTATTTTCGTAAATAATTGAACATCGAAGTGCAAGTAAAATCACTTACAAGTGCACCTACTTTCACCTATAAGTGCATGTAATTTTGCCTTGTTAGCATTCACTTCCCGCAAACATTCATGCACCTGGGTGTGCTTATAACTATAGGTGCAACTATTTATAACTATAGGTGCAACTACTTATAACTATAGGTGCACCTACTTTCACCTATAAGTGCATGTAATTTTGCCTTGTTAACATTCATTGATCTGAGTTCAGCGGTAGTAATACCCCTGAAAACCACCCGCAAACATTCATGCACCTAGGTGCATAGAACTATGTGTGCAACTACTTAGAACTATAGGTGCAACTACTTATAACTATAGGTGCACTTAGTATTGATGCTCAGTGTAAATTTTTACTTTCACTTATAATACATTTTACATGCACTTGTAATACATTTTACTTGCACTTCGATGTTCAATTATTTACGAAAATGCCACCGTGCTTTTTAAAAAAAAATCAGTGTTTTTCATCCATTAGATCTGGACACGTGGACAGACAGAATCCATTCCTATTTCGCTCCTGGGCGAAGCATTCGCACCTGAGTGCGATTTTATATATATATATATATATATATATATATATATATATATATATATATATATATATATACACACACACACACCTTGCATGTCATTTTCTTAGATGAAGATGAGATGAATTAAATTAGAGTTTAAATAACATTGTGTATCAGTCAAAAAGAAACAAAAGGACAATTTTTTTGTTTTTAGGCAACACTCCAACCTAACATTCAACCTTAGTTCTTATTAGTCACAATGCAAGCTAAGCTGCGGCAGGCCATTGGACATTTGGACCATGGTCCCTAATCCCCATTGTGACTCTTCTAGTCAGTTGGTTTCTAGTAGCCTATTATGGCTGGCTTTTAAGTGATAATTAACTTTGTTAGGTAATAAGTACCTTGCTTTTTGTTTGTTGCTAGTGCCTTGATTTTTGTTTGTTGCTATTGTGGTTTGAGATTTTTAAAAAGGTATAATTTCACTTCATCATTTAAGGGTTTTGAGTTATATACAAACGCCCTATTGGTATATATTAAGTTGGTGTTTGGTTTGACATTTAATTATACACCATACTATCATTTATGATTCCAATCACTATGTTTATATTATCTGCTGTCTACTTTTGCTACCCCACTACTTTATTCAAATATTTTAGTATAATTATTATTATTATTATTATTATTATATAATAAAGCTATATGGTTTGGGAAATAATTAATGTTACAATTAATGTCACAACATCCTTTATTATAAAAAAAATTAAAAAAAAAAGCACAACATTTAAAAAATAAAATAGCTATATATTATATAATCATATAAAAAATATATTTTTGAAAAATAAAATAGCTATATATTATATATCATATAAAAAATGTGTTCAATTAGAGTTTAAATTTACACATACAAAATTTGAAATTTGCTTTCCAAATGTAATTATCTTAGTTATTATTCATATTGTGAAAATTATAATATAGATAAAATACAATTAAGAATAAATCAATGTAATTATGTAAATTCTCTCTATAAGTTTATTTGAATATGCACATAATTAGAGATTATATTAACCATACAAAATTATAATTTTAATATTAATTTTAATTCTAATTGTAATTTTGTATTCTAACAAAATAATAAATACTTAACCAATGGAAGCTCAAAAATATTATTATATTAAATAATTTAAAATATTTTAGTTTTTCTATTTTTATTTATATTTATAATAACATAATTTTTTTTCGTGCATCGCGCGGGTAAATGACTAATTATATATATATATAAGCTATTCTTCTTCCCATTTCTTACTTCTAAACATTGGAATAGAAAATGAAGAAAAAAATGAAAAAAAAAATCATCTTTCATAATGCATTCGATGCAGAATTCTTATACACATATGTTTGTGTGTGTATGTCTATGTATCTGTGTAATTTATTTATTTTGATTCTAATTATAACTTTGATATTTGAACCAAACACAATAATTGTTTTACTATTCTTTTGTTTATAAATATTTGTTTTAATTAAAGTGATAAAAATGTTAGGATGCTAGGCGCAATAAGGTTCAACATCAAAGGTTAATTTTATTTAAAGGACAAATTAAATATTTCGACTTGATCTTTTTATTGCATTGAATATTTTTTGGTTTGATTTGAAAACTATTTTTTTTTATTTAATCTCAATTTAGGTTTGTCCCCATATTTCTTTATCATCTGTGCGACGGGGTTTTCTTTGCTGCTTCAAATGCTCAAGAAAGGGGTGCTATACATGGATGTTGTATTGCTTGGGGTGCTCTCGCGGTTTCACATATGTTTTTCGGAAATGATAGCCTTATCCTCTTCAAAGCCAAGGACTAAGAAGCAGGGGAGGTTATGAAGAGTCTAAAAGAATATGAAAGGTTATATGGGTAGCTGGTCAACTTCAACAAATTATGAATTACTTTTAGCATAACACTGCTGGAAATTATGAAATTTTCGACCACCTGAAACTGATCTTAAATCAAGTCGAAAGTCTTGTTTCGATCACTTTTGGTATCCGGAAAAACCTTTGTTGCTATTTCCGACCACTTTTTGCTTTCGACTTGATTTAAGATCACTTTCAGGTGGTCGGAAATTCCATAATTTTCAGCAGTGTAAATATGAGGGAAAAAGATAAGGAAGTAGTAGCAAAGATATATTGGAAGTAACTTAGTTAGATGACCTTGGCAAATATCTGGTTTACCATCGTTAATATATACGGTGTAATAAGAAGGCTGCTTTTGAACATAAATTGTGCCATCGCTTGGGAGTTGGAATAGGAAGTCTTTGTCCCTAACTAGTAAATAGGTTCTTTTGAAAAGTGTGGCTGAGTAATGCCTACTTATGCTATGAGCGTTCGTTTTCTCCAAACAATTTCTTGTGAGTCCCTTGAGCAGGTTATGAACAAATATTGGTCGGGGGAGGGGGTGCATTTATTGGCTAGCTTGGGATAAACTTTGGATTCATAAATGATAAATGTCAAAGATGTTACATTTTGTGTGTCATTTAGAAGGCATATTGTGCTATAAGTGGAGTCCTTTAAGCCTAATTCATGCTTAAAATAGCTTAATTTGATAGAAGATAGGATCAATGACCAATTGTGATTGCCTTTGAAGAAAAGAGCAAAACATTGTCATTTATAGAGCATTCTGGCGACAGTTCGGTAGATTGATCATATCTTGAGCTAGAAGTGTCCAAATGAGGTGATTCAAGTGGCTATGGTTTGAAAACTTCAAGGGCTACAACTTTTCAGAAGACAAGAATGACTAATTCCCAACAGGAAGTCCAACACATGGTTCAACGCACGTTGGACGTGTGTTGGAGCGAAACATAAAGTTCAACGGACGTCCAACGCTCGTCCAACGTGCGTTGGACGGTCACTTCCGCGGAAAAATCATATTTCAGCCTATTTAAAGGCTTGTAATGGGTTTATTACAAGAGAGGATGCATTAGAGATCAATTCCACACATTAGATAGCTTAGAATATCTTAGATTAGGGTTTTTAGAGTAGTTTTCCTTTTCATCTTTTAGATTAGATTTCTATTGTTCTAACTAGAAGACTCATTGTTCAACAATTCTCCATGGATGCTTACACATTAGATTGAAGACTTGGGTAACATTTCTTCCTTGCTTTGAATTTCATATATAATTTGTGTTTGCTACCCTTTTAATGATTATGAGTTGCTAGATTGCTAGGATTTTGATTGGATTTGGATTATGATTGTGTATTCATGCTTTGTATAGATTAGATGATGAGATTTGATGTATGGATTGGCCTTGAATGTCTATGTTGCAGAGGTGTGCATATTGACCTCTCTCCATTGTGAGCTCCAATGGAGAGATGAGACAATGGAGAGATGAGTGTGAGAGTTGGGGAAATTGACAAGAGATTGTGTTTCCTTTAGTCTTACCCTTGCAATCTCCGGTAGTTTGGTTAGGAGAACGGTACACCGCCCCTTAAGTGTTTGATAGAATGCCTCACCCGACTTAAGAATTGAGAGTTTAGGTTCTACGCAACCTAATGATGGTGCATTGGTTCTCCCTTAGACTAGTCAAGCCTTGCATCCCATTCTTGTCTACCATGAGACCAATGAATGCATGATCCTAACCCTTTCCATCCAAATCTCTGTTTTACCTTCTTGTTTTATTTCTTTTGTTTTCTTTAGTTCTTTTGTTTCTCATGCTCACGCACACAACTTACCATACTTTTCCCTTGCAACCTAGCCTTCCCTATTGAGACATTGCGACACGTGATTGTCTTGCACTTTAATTGCTTGCTCCGAACTGGCCATCCTTGAGTTCGACACTCGGGGATTTCACAACCTTCGTTTACACTTTACACATTCCACCCCACTAAAAACTATACACATCAATAAAGTAGCTGGATGAATGAGTTTTAAGCATCTCCCGACTTTTAATTTAGCTTTATTAAGGAAGCAAGGTTGTCAGTTCTTAACTAATCACTCAACCCTTGTCACCCAAGTTTCAAATTCCATAGTCTATTCCAGTTTAAGAAGTCTTAAGCACTGAGTAGGTTATCGGCGATTAGCAGTGTTGGGGAGACGAGAGACATCTCAACAACTACTTGGGATGTGCAATGAGGCAATAATTCCAGCTCCAGTTCAAAATAGCTCAGGGAAATCTAGTGAGGAAGGTGTTACATGCAGAGTAGACACTTCGGTGGTACCGATAGTAGGGAGAGCAATGCATGGCTTCTGCATCCTAAGCGGTGGTAGTACATTTTTTTTTACAGTGGGGAGCGACCCTGTGTTATGTGACTTGGATCCTCTTATAGCGGAGGCGCTTGGATGGATCGTAGGCAACTAGGCAAGCGACACCATAGCGTCCACATCGAAATGGACTGCTAGACGTAGTTCGAGCCTTGACAAATAACTCTATTCTTTATTCTTATGTGGACATTATTATGAGTGATTGTTTAGACCTTTTAAAGTCCATTGAGTCATGTTTTGTCATCTTTATTAGTAGGCCAGTTAACCGAATTGCCCAAGAACTAGTCAAGGCGGTTAACACTCACGTTGACTCAATAGTTTGGGAATCTGAGCCCCGCATGTACTCAACATTTCAACAACTCATTCTTTAATAATATTTCTTCTTTTGGCATTCAAAAAAAAAATCATTATGCGAAAAGTTTTATAGTGTATTTTTTGGGTGCATTTTATTTGTTCGAAGTAGAAAGAGCATATATAACTTTTGGTAATTGATGATTTTATCGGGATTAAGTCCATCATAATAAACTGGGTATGGATGTATAGAATGGGGGTAGGAAACTAATGGTTTTATTACCCAAGACGGTAGACAAAACCCGAAAGAATATGTACAATGCCCGAGTTAACTGACCAAAATGGCGACCCAAATTATAAATAATTAAATAATAAAGATTATAGTCCAAGTAGTGAAATAGAAATAATAATGTAGGTGAAGGCCATCGAACCCTATTATTCTTGTTGAAGGTTAAGACCATAAACCATCAAGCTAGAAGTGTTGTAATGGTCAGACCATGATGTCTAAGTGGGAGACAAGGATGCCCTTTTATAGTGTAGAAGACTCATCCATGGCATGACAAGTGTGTGACATTGGTTACTCTCCATTCTTGGTCATACATGTGCCCTACTACTTTGCTACCAACGTCCTTCACCTGAATAAGTAGAGTACAGTATCATGCCTTTTAGTACACTAGAATTAAAGTGGCTTAGCTTGCTTGGTTGGGGTTTGTGTTGTTATGCATGAGTTTGCGGGTTTTATTCTAGCTTGATGTACCTCCATTAATATTATGCTAATATGCTTGCTCACCTCCAATCTTGTGTATGGCACCCTCTTTTACTGTTTGGGTCTCCCTTACCTCCTTTTTCTTCTTCATAGCCACCTTTATTCTTCTTGGGCCAAAACCCCACTAATAAAAGGGCCCTGGTGTCCCATGGACCCCATCAGTAAGATGAGAACGAGCGCACATGAGAGAACTATAAACCAATCATAATCGTTCATCTATAAAGATCAAACAAATCAGAAGCAATTAAAAAATCTGATGATATTTTTTGTAAATAATTTGAACTTTGAAATACAAGTAAATTGTGTTAGCATGTGCTCCATCTCAACTAAAAGCTCCTAAGCTAAATTGTGTTAGCATGTGCTCCATCTCAACTAAAAGCTCCTAAGCTTGGATTGCACATTGAAGGCAACCAAGCAACACGTGGACCGTAGTCGCTTATCGAGTGACGTAGATTCAAACCCATGACCTTTGGTCTAGCCCTGATACTAAATTGAAGCATGTGCTCCATCTCAACTAAAAGCCTAAGCTGATAGTTGGATTGCACATTGAAGGTTATATGCTCAACAACAACTACTACATAGTGTTTAACAATAGTGCAAGTAAAATGTATTAAAAGTGCAAGTAACAACTGCATATAGTGCAACAAGATAACGTACAACGAGCAACAATATTAAGTGTACAAAACGTTATCCTTAGTGGCACCAACGTGAAAGGTAAATTACTTGCACTATATAGTGCAAATGGTTGCACTTTTAACTGATTTTATTTGCACACTTATACATTTTACTTGCATTTTAAAGTTTGAGTTATTTACAAAAATGTCACTGTATTTATATATATATATATATATATATATATAATTCGTTGATCTTTTCAGATGAATGGTTCGTATTAATTCCTAATTCCTAATTCTCTCATGGGGAGCAGTTCTCAACTGACGCGTATGAGAGAACTATGAACAAATCAAAATCGTCTATTTGGAAAGATTTAACTAATCAAAGTAATATTTTTAAAAAATAATGCGGTAACGTTTTTGTAAATATCTCAAACTTTGAAGTGCAAGTAATAAACTATGGAGTGCAAGCAACAACATTATAGAGTGCAACAATATAAAGTACACTCAAACTTTGAAGTGCAAGTAATAACACTATGGAGTGCACTTAACAAATTCATTGAGTGCAACAATATAAAGTACATCCGGGCAACAATATTAAATGCACCTAACGTTATAGTGTAAATGATTGCACTTTATAGTGATGCTAGTTAACACACGCGCATTGCGTGAATAGTTTAATGCTCAATGTGTATTATTAAATTAGTATTTCAGAATTTATCAAAGTATCATTCGTTATCTTGTCGTATATCAATGCAATATTGTCAAATTTTCTATAAAAGTAAATATTTCAAGAATCCATAAATATGGCATGTAGCAGAAATGTTTGATTAACTGGTGCAATAGCAGTTTTAGAGGGAAACAGCCTCACTGGATAATATCAAGCATAGTTTTTGCAACACAGAACCCTATTAATTTTACCAGTTTGGTGTGATCAATGCTTCTTCTTGTTGCCACTTCTGACAGAAATGAATTATTGATTAATTAACAAAAGTTCATGTTAAATTGTATATTGTATTTTTTTAATACAATCTAACATATTCATAATATATGTTCAACAATCAGGGCTGAATTTTGGGCTGTGCAAGCTGGGCTACTGCACAGGGCCCCAAATTTTAGAGGCCCAATATTTAATTTTACGTAGTTAATTTCGAAATAAAAACTAAAAGTTTTCAATTAAATTTAAAAGGTGTTATAAAGAAATGGTAAAAGCATGTTTTTATTGTCTTTCAACTTAGAGGTCAAAAGTTTGAGTCTAGCTTTGGACATCACTATGATTTTTAATCATTTTACGCACAGAAACATTTTACCACATTATTATTATTATTATTATTATTATTATTATTATTATTATTATTATTATTATTATTATTATTATTATTATTAGAAAAAATTACGGTATTTGTTTTAAAGATTGCGATTTTGGTAGGGTGTCATTTATTTACCAGAACAGGACCACAAAAATCTAAAAACCGGCCATATCAACAATTATGCCAATTTTGATTGAGATGAGTTCGAACCTAATACCTTCATTATGAAAATCAATGAGTAAATTAAGAATAAAAAATAATTAACGGAATATTCCGTTAATAAAGTTTATACTAACAAAATGCAGAGATATTTAAGAAAAGTAAATGATATAATAGAGGATAAAGTATGAAGAATAATAAAAAAAAAATACTAAAATCAAAATAATATGAACCATTCATTTCAACTAACAATTACATCCACATTTTTTAGTTCATGTTAAAAGACCTAACTTTATGGGCCCTTATTAAGTTTGTAGATTGTTTGCACCTTTACTTGTACACTTGCACTTTGAATACATGTTACTTGCATTTCAAAGTTTGAGTTATTTACAAATGTCACAACACTTTTTTTTTAATTGTTTCTAATCTGTTAGATCTTTCTAGAAAGACGACTCTTATATATATATATATATATATATATATATATATATGTGTGTGTGTGTGTGTGTGTGTGTGTGTGTGTGTGTGTGTGTGTGTGTGTGTGTGTGTGTGTGTGTGTGTGTGTGTGTGTGTGTGTGTGTGTGGATTTTGTGCTGAGCAAACTGTGCAACAGTACATGATCTCAAATTTTAGAGGGCCTAATATTTATTTTTTACCTAGCTAGTTAAGAAATTAAAAACAAAAAAAAAAAATTACAATTAAACTTAAAAGACTCCATGGAGGAATGAGAAATGTGTGTGTATTGTATTTCATCTTAGAGATTTGAGGTTCAAATCTTGCTTGTTGCACTTTTGTGTGTCACACTTTATTTGAGCTTATGTTTTATCCCTTATTTCACCCCATTTGGTGCATATTTTGGTATATAGTTGCCTATTTGAACTAATTAATGTGTTTTATGTATAGTCTCACCCAATTGCACAATAAAGGGGGAAGAAACAATTGGAGCAAGGCTGATTAATTCTGAGCTAAAAAGAGCATGGAAATGAAGCTAAATGAGATAGATGCAAGATTTCATGGAGAGTCAAAGAGTGGTGCTTTCAATGATTTCGGTCATTTTATTGTTGGAAATATTATTAGAGTTGGCTGAAATGTTTACCTGAACCATTGTGACATGTGATAGTAGGTCACTAATCGGGTTTTGGACTTCATTGCACCAAAATACAATATAATGAGTTTAATTGCTACTTAAAAAAGTTTAGGGGCCTAATTGAGTTCTTAGGTAAAGTTTAATGACTTATTTGACCATTTTCCCGCGTTTATATTAACACCAACAAATTTTTTTTTTTTTTTTTTTTTTTTTTTTTTTTTTTTTTTTTAATTCACAACTATAGTAATGCTTTTTTCTATTAGTTTTGTTATACTATTGACCAGTGTTGTAAAAATTAACCTAGGTGCCCACCTAGGGACTAGGTGCTCGACTTTGTAAAAATTAACCTAGGTGTCCACCTAGGGACTAGGTGCTCATAGGTCGAGGTGATTTTAGCCCTAGGCTGCTTTTAGTCGGCCAGCCGACTAGGTGCTTTAGGCACTAAGTTGCGTACAACTTGGGCAAGTGATTTTTTTACTTACTCGGCTACTCCTCTTCTATATTCCTCCAGTCATGTACTCAACTAACCATATAACATATGTAATTGACTAGTTTCAGAGATTATACCAGCCTAATAACTCTTAGCTCTAAGTGAAAAAATTCGAGATGATATACTAGGATTACTTGACCACCTATGCACTCTAGGCACTAAGTGCCCCTCGGTCGCTAGCGCCTTCTACAACATTGTTATTGATCAAACCATATTTAGTCGGTAATATTTTGATATAAGTTATGTACTATCTTAACATTGAATCAAATTTAATCAGTATATATTATAAAACGTTTAAGTATCAAACATGATCAAAATAAGAGTCAAAAATAAAATGTAAAAATATTATTATTACTATGTTATAGGTTTGTGATCTTTCTTACGTAGTTTATAAATTATTATACAAAAATCAAATTTACTTATTATACACTTTTAATTAGTGTTGGTAAATTTCTATAGTCACCCAAAAAAAAAAAAAAAGAAAAAAAAAAGAGTTGAATCTCATGTAAGGAGATTACATTTTTTTCACTTGGGAAGTGACACAACACCTATGTTAGCGGGGCGCTAGTAATGTTCAATTTTGATTTTCTTTTTCCTAATTTCAGTTTTCCCGGCTCTCTGCGGTCTTCTCCGGTTCAACCGGGCGGACTTGTATCCTGCTGAGGTGTCAACGCACGACTGAGACAACCGCCATGGTCGCCGTCACGTCTTTCTTCGTCTCCACCTGAGATCTCTTCCCTCCCTCCCAATTCCTCTTTGATCTCTGCAATTCAACTCCGACGATGTCGATCCAGCGACCGCTAAACGAATCATGGGACTGCATGCTCCCTGGTCCACCTTCCCGCAGCAACGGCGGATCCGCCGACCTCTCCACCACCGGCCTCTTGGCTTACGCCTCCGGCAGCTCTGTTGCCGTCGTCGAAACTCACTCTATGCAGCTCGTCACTGCTATCCCTCTCCCCCCGCCTTCCTCGTCCTCGGCTGCTCTCTCCCCCTTCATCACCTCCGTCCGGTGGTCCCCGCACCCGCTGCCGCACTTCCTACTCTCCTCCGACGCGCCCAATCAGCACCTCATTCTCGCCGTCGGTGACCGCCAAGGCCGTATTTGCCTCCTTGATTTGCGGTCGAAAACGCCTCTTTTGTTCTTCGACACTAATTCTAGTAACTCCAGTTCAAAGCCGGGAATCCAGGACCTCTGCTGGGTCCAAACCGGACCCGATTCCTGGGCCATTGCTGCTCTTTCTGGTCCTTCGCTTCTGAGCCTCTACAACACTTCAACGGGACGTTGCTTCTTCAAATACGACGCTTCTCCGGAGTACTTCTCCTGTCTCTGTCGCGATCCGTTCGACTCTCGGCGTTTCTGTGCTCTAGGGCTTAAAGGCTTCTTGCTCTCAGTCAAAGCTCTTGGAGATTCTGAAAATGATGTATCTCATAAAGAACTGCAAATCCGCACGGATACCTCGGAATTGCAGAAGCTAGAGAGGGATTCAACTGCCGGTGTTAATGGAGCTCCCGCATTGGCTACATTCCCAAATTACATAGTGAGCTCTGCATTTTCGCCCCACTGGAAGCATATACTATTTGTTACTTTTCCCAGAGAGTTGGTGGTGTTTGATTTGCAGTATGAGACGGCATTATACTCTGCAGGGTTGCCCAGAGGTTGTGGGAAATTCATGGAAGTGTTGCCAGATACAAATATGCAGGTTTTGTACTGTGCTCATCTTGATGGGATGGTCAGTATTTGGCGGAGGAAAAAGTAAGTAATGTATAACCGACATTAGTATTGGCTAGAATGGTAGATTCTTGCCGCTCTCAGCTGGTAATTTACAATGTCTAAAAAATAAAAAAAAAAAAAAATTTGCTTGGTGTCCAAATATGAGATGTTTAGTTGTTTACTCCCCAGAGTATGAATTAGGCAATGAACTATGTCATGTTAGCGTTTCCAAAAAAAAAAAAAAAAACTATGTCATGTTAGTGACAACAACTTGGTCAAAACGCTATCTTTGTGCAAATTGCTAGTTAAGAAATGGAGATAAAGTGACATGGAAAAAGCTTCATTGTACTTTTTTGGGAGAATTAGTTTTAAAATTATTATTTTTAGGGTAGTTGTATCATGCATGAATAGTCAAAGTGTGTTATTAAGAGAAACAACAGACTTGCTGCAAAGAGCATTTTATTGAGCTCTATACTCCTTGAGGCTTTTGAAGATCATTGTGTGAATACCTTTGGTATTTATTCATTATGCTTAAAATTTACACAAGCAAGGAGCTTTTGATTTTCCCAAGAATTCTGATGTTTCTAGCTGAGTTGATTATAAATAACTGTATAGACAAATAGACAATTACTTTAGTAGCTTATGCGTGGTGTTGGTCAACTATGTTCTGGAAGTGCGAACAATGTGTACAAAAATTAGCGGGACCAGATTAAGATTCAAATCCTGTTCAAGCCTATTCCCTAACAAGTCCACTGTATGTTTGCTGTTAATAAAATGAATACGGATTGTGGAGTTTACGGTCCCATACTATCTGGACTGGGATCTTAATGCATATATTTGGTTTTAGTAATTTTGGACATGACAATGTCCATGGAGTTTGTTGTGTTTGCACTTTGCAGGATGCATAAGATAATATTTTCCTTGACATGTATATTTATTCAAAATTGAGACTTTGTAACCCATCTGCTGTCTTCTTCTAATGGCTTAAAATTTTTATTTCATTTCCACATAAACTTTGCAAGGCTTTCCTCTATAGATTATCTTCTCTAAAAGACTTAAGCCTGTATTTACATTGCATATTTTAACAGAGGAGAGCAGGTGTACACCATCTGTGCTATGGAAGAATTGATGCCCTCACTCGGCTCATCTGTCCCTTCTCCTTCAGTTCTTGCACTTACCATCTGCCATTCAGATGCTACCCTCCAAAATATCAGCAAACTTTATTCAGATGGATGCCAATCTCTTGAATTGGACTTTGATAATCCATTCGATTTTAGCGATGAATCTCTTGTCATTTCTAAAACACCATTAATTTCTATTTCTGATGATGGAAAAGTATGGAAATGGCTCCTGACTGCTGAAGGATCTGGAGATACTCAAAAGGATAAAATACAACCTGGCATTGCAGTGGAAGTTAGTAAATCTCTAGTTCAGCAAAAGGATCCTCAGATGGATATTTTGCCTTCAGATAGTTCTATGTCAATGAAATCAAATGGTGCTATTAGTAACAGTGGCTGTTTATCAAATGCTGCTAAAAATGACAAAGAGGTGTCATTTAAGGTTTGTATGTATACTAACATATTCGTCCCAAAATAGTATTTTCTGTATCCCTTGCTCTTTTAAGTAAGAGACCTAGTAGAATTGCAAAATAATGATTATTGGTCAATCATTTGCCTGACATATACTGTTTTAACCACCATACTAAGAAAAACAAAGTCTAATACTCCCATTTTCTATTTTATGCTAGAACAACCTTGATTTTGCATCAAGTTTGTCAGGGAAAACTGAAAAGACTAGTGTTCAGAATTTATGGCTGAAGAAAATGATGGATAAGATTATAGGTCGACTATATTTATATTTATATAAGGAGTCATTCATAAGATCCTAATGCCTTTAGTTGATGGATGTGTTGGACTTGGTGATTTTTAAGAGCATGGTTACAGATGTTGTAGACTAAAAATTTGTGAGATATGTACTGATTGTATCCATTGGTTGAGCTGGATGTTAATTTTCTTGCTATATATGTTAAGGCTTTAATTGGGAGAAATATCTTTTAGCTTGTGGTGGAACCATGCTACGTAGTCTGGACTATCGTAGTCTGGACATAGTCCATTCTTTTTCTTTTTCTAGGTGGGTTGTGGCCTGTGGGTTAGGGAATCGTTTCCTTGTTTGTGGATGGGGTATTATTATGAATGCATGATAAATCATGACTCAATTAAATTTTATTGGCCTTCAAGACTCAAATAGATCTTTACATTTTATAAAGTTTCTTGCTGCCATAGCAATCATTTTGTAAAGCTCAAGGTCTAACCTATTTATGCAGATTAGCCTAGTTGGACAGCTTCATCTTCTTTCTTCAGCAGTGACTATGCTGGCTGTACCATCACCTTCTTTGACCTCTACTGTGGCACGTGAGTGTTGTCTATTACTATTTTGAATAGTTATTAAGTTTAACATGTACTAAGACCCTATAGGAGACTACTTTTTTTGTGTACTAAAAGTGGGTGTCTTAAAACATTAAGGTGGGGGAAACTCTCCAGCTGTAGCAGTTCCGCTAGTTGCTTTGGGAACTCAAAATGGTTCAATTGAGGTCATTGATGTTTCTGCCAATGCTGTCGCTGCTAGTTTCTCTGTCCATAACAGTGTTGTTAGGGGATTACGGTGGCTTGGGAATTCTAGATTGGTGTCGTTTTCTTACACACGGGTGAGAAACATGTTACTTGAGCTTTATCATTTTCTTTGGAACAATTAAATTTTAGCACATCTCATTTGTTGAGGTCTAGTGAGAAGCTTTTTTCAATCACTTTACTCATTTGAAGCAATGGGTTGCATTTTTCAAGTACTTTACTAGTGTTCCTCAGCGATCAGCGTTCATATACAAACTTTTATTACATGTTAACTTTGTTTTTTTCCCCAGGGAACGGAAAAATCAAGCGGCTTTACCAATAGGCTTGTTGTGACTTGTCTTAGAAGTGGGCTTAATCGAACATTTCGAGTTCTTCAGAGACCAGAACGAGCACCTATAAGAGCTTTAAGGGCCTCATCTTCTGGAAGGTTTGTGGAAGACCTAAATCTCTGAATATTCTTTCTGTTATTTACTGCCACTGTGCTGATTGATTGCATGTCTCTGCAAGGCAACTGATATTCTTCTACTATGTCAGCACACAATTAAGCACCATTGGTCGTGTCCTTTTTGAATCATATGAAGTTATGTAGTTCTCAAGAAATTTATCATTGTTATTATTTAATCTTTATTGCATTTTTTTTTAAATTTTTATTTATTTTTAAAAAGTAAAAGATTGCTACTGTACTATGTTTGGTCATTACTAACTTGGGAAGATATGACCTTATCATAGGCTTCATTTCTCTAGAACCACAATGATTTTTTATGCCCTTGAAAAGAGTGTCTTTGTATGGCTGTAGTCATTGAAGTGACCACCATCATTGAAGCGTCTCAGGCTCTCAGCTATGTATTAGTAGGGGTTTTTTTTGGTAAGGCGAGGCAAGCTTGTTAAGCGACCGGACGCCTTAACAACAATGCTTTGTGACATTTTTTCCTTATTGATAAATTACTATTCTATTTCTAATTTTATTTTTGAGACACTCGTCATGCTCTAACTCCAGTTATTTATCACTTCATAGTTGTGATTTGTGAAGTTTAGATGGTACACTGTTACGGGTTTTACGTTTTAGCCACTGTCCTGTAATATATTTATTTATTGGCTTACCACCTTCTACTTTTATACATCATTTAGTTCACTTTTCAACAAATTATTGACTGCATTCAGCTTCTTTTGTACATACTGTCAATTGGGGTTGATTAATTGGTTTTCAACAATAGCTCCCTTTAAACATCTCAAGGAATTAAAATATAAATTTCTGTGCATTGGACATTTTCTTTGCTCTTGCTGATCATAATTCTTGAGCAACTGCAAGAAATGTGTTCTCATAATTTGCAAAAACTATTTAGGTATCTTCTAATCTTGTTTCGTGATGCTCCTGTAGAAGTTTGGGCAATGACAAAGACTCCAATAATGGTACATCAGTTCATTCCTCCATTTTGTATAATAATTGTTTACAAGTTTTGTGGACTGTTTATTATTATTATTATTATTATCATTATTATTATTTATTTATTTATTTATTTAATTCCAGTGGCATTTTATTTGTTTGATTCTAGTTATCACTTTGGATCTTATAGTTTTAGATAAACAAATTGTTTTGGATTCTGAATGTTGAAATAATGAAGATTTGAAAAGCACCTAGTGAAATCTTTTCCTGCCCTAGGGAGTTGGTAACTTTTTTGTTTAACAAACAGGTTTATTGAATGAAAATAACACTTATACATGGTTGAAACTTTCATGTTTTGAAAACTATAAATGTTGCAATTGAGGGAACAGGCAAGTGAACAAATTGGGCCATAATGGATTTGGGTCAAACCAAGATTCAAAAGTTGAATCGAATTGATTAGCTAGTTGAACACTTGAACCCATATCATTATAAACTCTCTCTCTCTCTCTCTCTCTCTCTCTCTATCTCTCTCTCTCTAGTTTTTCACTATAGGAAACTTAAACTATAAAAATCATATTGGTTGTGAGGAGCATAGCATGGTTGGTGTTTGGGTATCATGAGGAGGTGCACTTGAGATTTTTGAGAATGCCATAGAGATTCCAGGGATAAAATTATTGGAGAGGAGGGAGTTTTTCTTTTATTCCATGGACAATTCTGTAGAGTCTCCCTGAAGTTTCTTACAACATTGTAGAGATCACCTGCATTTCCAATTTTGCAGAACCTACCTTCTTATTCCAAAATTGAGATCCTAATTGCCTACAGTTGTTTCGGTTTGTATTTTCATTCTGGCTTCACAGTTCCCAAGTCCCAACTGTTACTTTTGCGCATATCAAGTGTTTTAGATCATTCTCAATTTATAATTTTTAATTCAAAACTTGAAAATAATATTACATTGTTGTGCCTTTGCTGACGTGTGTGTGTGCGCGCAATACTGTAACTTCTTGATTGTAATTAAATCAGAGATTGATAGATCTTCTAGCTTCAACACAGTTCCTTCTTCTAATCTCGCTTATTGGCATTGTAGACTTCAATACTCTTCCATTTTTTGGTTGCTTACCTTGAGGTTGGCTCATATTGTATTGAATTTTATTATGCAGCTTAGATCATTAGCTCTGCCATTCACTGTACTGGAATGGAGTCTTCCAACAGTCCCACGTCCATCATCTAAAGATCATACAGCAGTGTCGGCTGAGACATCTTCCCCAAAGGCATCTCCATTGGACTCTAGTGAGCTAAATCTTTCTAATGAATTGTAGCTGCAGCACTTTTTTGAATGTTTCTTATTTGCTAGTGTGTGCTACTTATGCGGGAAGAGCAATTTTGATTGCAGAATCTGGTACTGATGGATCTCAAGATGAGTTTTCTGAAACTTTTTCATTTGCATTGGCAAATGGGGCGCTTGGAGTTTTTGAGGTTCATGGACGAAGGATCCGAGACTTCAGGTATGCATACTTATTGAAGTATAAACTACAGAACTTGACTGAGTTTTTGCCCTGACAATCAACTATTTGGTTGGATGAAACTTGTCAAAATAATAATACAGAGTAATAATAAAATAAGATAAAGTAATTGGTTGGATAAATTGGATCACTAGGGCGATATTGCACATTAATGCAGCAATTCCATAAAAACTTTGTTGTGTCATTTTGTGATAATGGTTAAGTTATAAAACTATTTTAACTCCATTCAATATCAAAATTTCGCCTGTTTTGAGGACTTTTTCAAGGAACATTATATTTAAATATAACTATCTAATCGTTTATGCACATTTGCCAATATATTATGTAGCAGTTGATTACAATGTGGGAGAAACAATAAAAAAAGTTGGATTTAGTAACCAAATGATTTGACTCAAGTGATACTGCGTGGACTGGTTTCAGTAGCATCATTTAACTTCCTATCAGATGGACAAATTCTTTTCTTCATCTTTCATTTGATTGCTGGTTCAATAAAATGAATTCAATAAACCTATAAATAGTTTTCATCACAAACTGAGTGTTTGGGTGTTAGAGGTTGCAGTGAGCTTGTAACTTGCCAAACCTTAGTATTTTTTCATCCAGTCGCAGTGAATTTAATATATTTTTCCAAATAGGGAATTTTCAGTTCATCAATTTCATTATGTTTAAAGAAATGAATTGTAACCAATATTATATTTTCTGCAAAATGACTCCTTTCTTTGAGTTGTGGGTTACAGAGGTGAAGGAACCTTTTCTTTATTGTGATCATAGTTTATGTGCCACTTCCTTGACTAAAACTGCTTATTTCTACAACACTGTCTACTTACAGACCAAAGTGGCCTAATTCTTCATTTGCTGCATCTGATGGATTGGTAACAGCCATGGCCTATCGTCTGCCTCACGTGGTACATTTGATATAGTCTATATATCTTAAACCTGATAATGCTTCTTCTTACAACATTTCCTAATTATAGGCAGTAATTGAATTACCATGCAGGTTATGGGGGACAGGTTGGGGAACATACGCTGGTGGGATGTTGTCACTGGCCAGTCATCCTCATTTAACACTCACAGGGAAGGGATACGGAGAATTAAGTTCTCACCTGTTGTTCCTGGGGATCGTAGCCGTGGGCGCATTGCTATTCTATTTTATGATAACACATTTTCTGTATTTGATTTGGTAAGAAAAACATTTGTATCTTCTGTTTTTATTTTTATATCCTTCATTTCCTCTTCTTCCCTGTCAAGATGAAGGGGGGTATGTATGATCAAATTTGTTATGAAAATTACATAACAAAGGCCAGTTAAAATGATACTCTTATACGCCCAATTTGGATACAACTTATAATAAGCACATTTAGTTATAAGGTTCACCATTTTTAACTGCCTTTTAAAAACTGTTTTTAGCTTATGCTTATAAGCTCCTTGGAATAGCTTATGGAGCAAACAGCTTTTCCAACTCTAACCAATCACACCAATATTAGTTGCATAATTGATAGAGTAATTGGTTTTTGATGCATAAAACTTTAACAAATAATTGATGCCTTAATGTATTTTTTTGACCTTCTCTTCCTGTTTTGTCAAAGCCATATATGAAAGATTAATTGGTATCGGACCATGGAAGTTGGAACTTGAAAGCATGCTTTGTGACATGCATCTAAACTTTCTTTACTTGAGGGCCCTAACATATTTCTCATTTTCTCAATTAAACCTTTCAAATTGTGTCTGATTTGCAGGATTCACCAGATCCATTAGCCAATTCGCTTCTACAACCTCAATTCCCTGGAACTCTTGTCTTGGAACTTGATTGGTTGCCTTTGAGAACTGCTAAGAGTGATCCACTTATATTGTGCATTGCTGGAGCTGATAGCAGCTTTCGTCTTCTTGATGTTAATATGTATGTTTTGACAAGGATTTGAGTTTGCTATGCTTTCTATGTTCTGTTATTCCTTTTATCTCATCCTGCTCCATTTGTGTGATACAGATTGGGTAGTCACATAGTTTAAGGGAAATTTTGAGTGAGATATTATACAAAGAAAACGTAAAAGCAACAGTTGAGTTTGAACTTCGTGAAATCATCACATCACTATCATTTTTGGGTTTGAATTCTTGAAAAATGTATATAAAGCAGCATTACGTAAAGTGTCCAAAAAGGGAAAGAGAGTCACACACCTTTGGACTGAAGTAGTGTGATTATATCCCTTTTTTCTCAGTATCTATTACTATGTGAAATTGTGAATAAATATAGAATTTCAAAGTGACCTTATTAGTCACATCTTATTGCTGATTCTAGTAGGGTGGGGGAACTGGTTTGCCATGTTCTAGTAGGGTGTTTCACAAGAATGACAAGTTCATGGTTTTCTAATTTGTTTATGGGAATTACCAAATTCAATAGTGAGAAGAACTTTGATTTGGATTCTCTTAATGCAGTTTCTTTAATCCTTAATGCATCATTGACACATTGTTTATTGCTTATTTTCTCCATTTGGTATCTCTAGTTCTTGGAGTTGCAACATCTTATTTGCTGTTGGCTTTCATTTTTGCAGAAATGATAACAAAATAGCTTATGCCCCCCAGGCTCGATCAATCAAAGAGAGATACCGGCCAGTGCCTTTGTGCTCTCCTGTACTATTACCTACACCACATGCCATGGTAAGTTCGTATATATCAATGCTCTCTCCCAGATTCTATAGTATACTTTTTTTTTTTTTTTTTTTTTTTTTTTTTTTTTTTTTTTCTTTCGCCATGTCTTTGAGAACATAAATTAACATAGGTTGGTAGCAGATAGTGTCCAGGGGCACACTTTCTGGTGACCAGCAACTGAATCATTGTGCGGATAAACTAGCTAATCTGGGTCTGGTAGCAGATAGTGTGGTGTAACTATCTTGGAAACACCCCAACTGCCTCCAACAAGTTTTTTTTTTTTTTGCGGTGGGGGGGCTTAGAATGGATAAGAACAAAAATTTTCTATATATTGTTTTCTGCTGTACCTAAAAAAAAAAAAAAAAAAAAAAAAAAAAAACTAACTCTGAATCCAAATGTATTTGGGTCAATGCTATGAAAACTAATAATGTTTTATAAATGGATTCAGTAATACGTTGTGATTGATTGGTGTTGTACACACACATGGATTGAATACATATTTAATACTTAGCACAGTGCAATAAACTTGACAAGCACTAAATTTCCTCTCCTTTTTCTGGAATGTTCTTCCATCTCAATTTGAAGAAGCAGCTGGAAAATAGCAATCATCCAAGAGCATGCTTATTTTTCTGCTTGTTTGTTTAACTTATTACAGGCATTGCGGACAATCTTACAGCTGGGTTTGAAGCCATCATGGTTCAATACAGTCAGTACAACAATGGACAAGGGGCATTATGAAGTTACTGCAACTCCCTCTTCCACTAGTGATCTTTGCAGTTACATGTTGCATTCCCCGCGCATTGGCGACTCTGTAGTGCCAGAAATGCTTCTTAAAGTATTGGAGCCTTATCGTAGAGAAGGTGTGTACTGCTCTATGTTTTAGGAAATGTTTATTTGAACATTTCCATATTTTGGTCATAACTTGATTGGTAGTAATTGCAATTTATTTCTATTTCCATTGTTTGTGCTCAAGGCTGCATGCTTGATAATGAGATGGTGAAACTCTATGGTAGTATAGTCAACAAAGGTTGTGCAGTAAGACTTGCTTTTGCCGCTGCCATATTTGGTGAACCAATGGAAGCACTTTTCTGGCTGCAATTACCTAATGCTGTTAACCACTGGATGAAGAAGTTGGTTAACAAGTCTCCAACAGTCTCTCAATCTACATCAGCTCCGGAACTTGATGAGGCAACTATGCTTAATAGGATATCATCAAGGGGAAAAGTAGCCCCTGGATCAGAGGAAAGGAATGTGGTGGTTAGTCATTTAACTTGTTCACAATGAATATTTGACACTTTAAAAGCTAGTTTCATTATGGCTATGATTGCCACAATGTCATGCAAAGTGAGCTGGCTATCTCTCTGGCAGGGTAAGAGTAAATTGAAGTTGATGGCTTTTGAAGAAGAAGAGTTATTGAAGTGTGCTAATGAGCGTATACCTTGGCATGAGAAACTGGAGGGTGAAGAGGCTATCCAAAACCGTGTACATGAGTGAGTGCTATCACTTAGCTACTCCTGATTTTGTCATTTATATTGTTTCATTTTCTATGTACCAAGGACAATGCTTTTATGAGTCCCTTGGGGCAGTCAGCTTAACCCACCAAACACTATAAATTCTAGACGTGGGCACAATTCAGGTGATATACCACCCAAAAACCAAAATTACTGATCCAGACATCTGGAACCCAGAGATTGTAAACAGAATCTACCCTAAATTAAGTAGTTTCAGGTGATGGGTTTCATTTAAACAATCAAACCCAAAACCCTCATTTATAAATAAAAACCCATGTATATATTTCAAAATATAACGCATCTCTTATATATGGGGCTCACGCTTAAAATTCTGAAACCCTTTTCTTTCCATGCCCAATTACCCATTTGGTAAATTTGTAGTTATTGAACATTAGAAATTAACTTCATTCCCCCAATTTTTTATTTATTTATTTATTTTTTTTTGGGGGAGGGGGGGGGGGGGGGGGGGGGGGGGGGCGCTTGGGGGAACCTTTAGGTATAAGATAAATTTACAAGAAAAAAAAAAAAAAAAACTTCTTCGCAGTACATTGCCCTGCCAAAGCTGCCATGTAAATATTTGCCTTTCCTAATACATGTTCTTTTTGGCAGTTGTTCTGTAATTCATTAAGGATTTGATTTTTTTAATCACCTGTTTAGCCCTAATATTCTGCTATGCTTGTTCATTATCAGACTTGTGTCTGTTGGAAACTTAGAAGCTGCTGTTAGTTTGCTACTTTCAACTCCTCCAGAAAGCTCATATTTTTATGCAAATGCATTACGTGCTGTTGCTCTTTCATCTGCAGTGTCAAAGTCTCTACTTGAACTTGCAGTGAAGGTACTTGCTTCTCTAACTGCGTCCTTTTATGCTAGACTTTATTTGGATATTCATCTCATACTTCATCACTTCTTGCTATACTTGCACAGGTGGTTGCCGCAAATATGGTTAGAACAGACAATTCATTATCTGGCACACATCTGCTTTGTGCAGTTGGGAGGTATCAAGAAGCTTGTTCTCAGGTACCATGCCCCCATTTGCTCATGTAACAGTGCGGAGTTTTTTTGCTTTCGAGATCATGTTAAATTTGGAAGAAATCTTCTAAGTTTTGCTATTTCCCAGTAGAGCATTCACTGTCACGTGTCATCATTCTTTATGATTTGAAGTTGGAAGCATGTTGATATTTCTACCTACCCTTCCTTTAGACCTTTACATCCTGTCATGTTCATGATTTCACATATTGGTGGCAACTGTTAAATCTCTTTCATTTTGGACATTTCAAGAGGTATTGGCAAGGTCCTCCGTTAAAAAGTGAGGACGGATCACAACGGCCCATTACAGTTCATCAATGGTTGAGGGTTTTAGAGAAAAAAAAAAACACGCGGCCAATTTTATAATTATTGCAAACTTTCAAGTTTGCAATATTTATAAACTGACCTTGCTCCTTTTTACCTTATTTTTCTGCAACCCTCAACCGTTGATCTATCCAAATGGATGGATCAGATCAATCCTCACTTTTTATCTTGGGAGCCTGTTTTCACCTGAACCCTCCCATATATATATATATATATATATATATATATATATATATATATATATATATATATATATATATATATATATATATTTGATATTGATTTCTGTCAGATATTTTGAGCTGATCTTTCACTGTTCTCTGTGACAGCTACAAGATGCCGGATGCTGGACAGATGCTGCAACATTAGCTGCTTCACATTTAAAAGGATCTGACTATGCAAGGTTATTTACTTCTCTCAAGTTTGTATGAATGATTGAATGGACATTGAAGCTCTGAATTGCTACTATTATTAGATTCATAAGTATGATGTGTCAATAGCCTGCATTATTTACAGTCTTCTCATGGTAATGCCTCTGCATGTAACCATGTGCATGCTTATCTGTTAGACTATAAATTTCTTACCATATCTGTAGTGTCTGGTCTGCTTTTCCTAATTTAGACAAGGGACAAGAACCAAATGCTGTCAAGTACACTACTGCACGGAGGGAACACGTTTTTTGATAGTGTCAGCAGCATATAAGATGCTAGCTGTCAAAAAAATCCACGGAACCTTTCTTGTTGGAAAGTTTAGTTGTATGCAGTTGTTTGACTTGCACTCACTAGAGATTTGAAAGTCATGTCTGTATTCATAGTACTAATTGCAAATGTGTTTGGAGTATTCTTACTTTTGTGTGCTTTATCCTGAAGGGTTTTGCAACGGTGGGCTGAGCAAGTGCTACATGCTGAACATAACATTTGGAGGTACAATATTTTCAGTGATCTTCGATTTTCTAATAGTTTTGGATGCTCCCTCCTCAACTCTTCTAGATGTGTTTCCTTAACCTATCGTGATGGTTTGCAGGGCACTTATCTTGTATGTCGCAGCTGGCGCATTTCAAGAGGCATTAGCAGCACTGCGTGAGGCACAGCAACCAGACACAGCAGCAATGTTTATTCTTGCTTGCCGTGAAATACATGCTGAACTGGTGTCAAGTTTGGATTTGGATGACGAAGCTATAGCAGCAGTGAAGGATAAGTTGGTTAACTTGCCAGGAGTGAGTCCTGAAAATGTAGACGCGATTGCGGTTGTTGAATATTATGGGCAATACCAAAGAAAACTAATCCATCTTTGCATGGATTCACTACCATCCTCTGATTAACTAAACTTGACTCCATACCTTTTACTTTTATTTAGGTTGGTAAAGGTGGTCTCTTCGCCTTTCTTCATATATTTATGATTAGTTCTGTGTGGATCCAGAAGGTCTGTAAATGTACTTTTGTATTTATTATATTGGATGAGATATCCATTCATTGATTAAATGAACGCATTTTGGGAAACAATGTTATATATTTTTTGTCAATCTCAACATCTTTGGCTTGTGTTGCTTTTAGCTTCTCTCATCTCAACAATTCAGCATTCCAATCTTTCTTTGTTTGCAGGCCTTTCTACAGGAATCCAGTGCCCAGTGGTGCTTCTGCTGCTGCCGCAATCAAAGATTTGGAAAGTGTTAGATCAAATGCATATCATTATGTCAAAAACTATAGTTAGTAGGGAAGATATAATTTTATTTCTTAATACTATCATATATTTTTGAGAGCCAAGGTGCTACTTTGAATCTTTATAAGCTTTCGCCAACAATCTCCTTAGTCACATGGTGCTGGACAGCAAATTATATCGTCAATCATAACCAACCAAAACATTGAATCAAAATTCAAAATATTCAGAAACTTTGACTTTCATCATTGAATCAAAATTCAAAATATTCAGAAAGTTTGACTTTCATTACCAATTTTTTTTTTTTTTTTTTTTTTTTCACACCTGACACCTCTAGGAGGCTGGGTGTAAGGGAAAAAATAATAAATAAAATTGAAAAATGTCTGGAAGATGGACAGAAACTGGGGAGTAGAGACACCTCTCCTTCACCATTATCACAACCATCTTCAACTGCTTCTCTTCTACCCTAAACCCTAAAGTTGCAATTGCAATTTCAATTTCAATTTCTCATACAAGCAATCACGAGAGAGAGAAAGAGAAATGGCATATGTTGCTTTAACTTCTTTGATGGCAACACTTGAGCTTCAGTTTCTGCAACCCATCCCAAGGGTGTCTCTTCATGATGATGATCACCAATATGTCTTACCTTTATTCGATTTCCTTTGTTTTTTGCGAGAATTTCTAGAGATATACAATTTCCGCAGTGCACCCAGAGATTTGGAAATCAAAATCAGAGACTTTGCACTTGAGGCGGAAGACAACATTGAAACACAAATAAGCAACTTTCTTCTTCTACTGTCCAAACACAATAATCAAGAAGAAGCTTCCCAACAACTCTCTCGAACCTTGCAAGAAGCAGCACAAAACGCAGCACAGTTGGTGAACATTACCATTCCAGTAAAAAAGGGAGAAACAGAGAGAAAGATGACTTGCGAGGCTTTAACTTCTCTCATAGGGGAGATTCGGGTTGACTTTGCGGCCTCGGGGAAAATAAGGGCGGATCTTGTTCCAGCCACACTCATCGAATCTCTCATAGAAAACCTTTCTTCTTTACGAGAATTTCTAGAGATATCCAATTTTCATGCTGCTGCAGTCAAAGATTTGGCTACCAAAATCAGAGACTTTGCATTCAATGCAAAGCAGGACATCACTAACCAATCAAATCATCTTCGCCATTCCAACAAACTCCTCCAAACCTTGCAAGAAGTAGCAGACAACACAGCAGAGTTGTTGAACAGTATCAACAACACAGCCAAAGAATTGGAAGCTGATGATGATGATACCAATCAAACTCAACACCCACCTATTCATATTCCTTGGTTAAAACATAATAATGCATCCCAGTCTGTGAATGTGAATGTTAAGGGGTCATCCTTGAGATGCTCTGAGGACACAATAATGGTGGGACGTCAAAATGATGTTACTGCAATAATGGATCGACTCTTCAGTAGCTTTGGTGGTATAGATGTAATCCCAATTATTGGGATGCCCGGCATAGGAAAGACTACTTTGGCTCGAAGGATTTTTGAAGATCAATTAGTTTCACTGCATTTCGAGGTAAAAATCTGGTTTACTATGCCTAAAAAATGCAATGAGATCCAAATCCAAAGAGACCTCCTTCAGTCAATTACACAAGTAGTTGAGCAACATGAATTTAAAGATGGAAGAACTCTATGTGAGATGGTGCAGGAATGCTTGAAAGGCAGGAGGTATCTAATTGTTTTAGATGACATATGGAGCGCTCAGCATTGGAAATATATCAAATCTTGTTTTCCTAGTTATTATCAAGGAAATCGCATATTGCTGACCACCTGGTTGTATGAAGTAGCTCATTATGCTTGCCCATCCAAAGGTAATCATCATGTTATGAGTTTACTAGCTCCAAATGAAAGTTGGGATCTATTCTGCAATATGTTTCCTCTTGAAAAGTATAGGGCACCAAGATTTGAAAGCTTTAGGAGTCATTTGTCCAATGTTGTGGATAAATGTGATGGACTGCCACAGGCAATTGTTATAGTTGCAGAGCGTTTATCGGAATGCAAAGACAACATAAAACATGAATTGAAAAAGATTGAAAAAGAAATTGAGTTGTTGGGAATTCTAGATTATAGTGCACTCACACCCATTTACAATCAGTTGCCAGAATATTTGAAAGTTTGCTTTTTATATCTTGGAATCTTTCCGAAGCGTAGTGAAATCAAAGTCAAAACGCTTCTTAGGTTATGGGTTGCAGAAGGATTTGTGAAGCCATCATGGAATAAGGAGTTAGAAGGAATTGCTTATTGTTACTTAAAGGACCTCATTGATAGAAATCTTGTGTTAATAAGCAAACAGACTTTTGATGGCAAAATTAAGACTTGTAGGGTGCACAGTGTCATGCATAACATCTGTTTCAGAGAGGCTCAAAAAGACGGAATTTTATGTGCAGTAAATACTAGGCAACTCCCAAGGTGGTCATTAAATAATGCATTTGCAAATTCATGCCGTTGGTTAAGTTTATGCAAACATAGTTTTGACTATTATGTGTTGTTTAAATTAAACAAACCTCGCTCCGTTTTCTTCTTTCAAGACAATTCTGAAATTTTGGTACCGTTCAAGCTGTTAAGAGTTTTGGCATTCGTTCCATCTCCATTCCTCCAAAGAGTGCCAATGCATTTAGGGGATTTGCTTTTTCTGAGATATTTATCTATAACACAATGGTTTGAAGGTCTCAACAGTGTAGTGTCAACTAATCTGAATTTGCAGACTCTTGTTGTTTGCCGAAGTGACATTGAATCACAACTTGGAATACCTACTCTCCATTTGCCATTAACAATTTGGGAGTCACCACAATTAAGGCATCTTGAACTTGGTGCTTTGTATACGGTTGATCCTCCCAGTGTGGTAAAAGATAATTTGCAAACATTATCTTGGGTAGGTCCAACTCATTGCAGAAAGGAAGTGTATTCCAATTTTCCCAACATAAAAAAACTAAAAATATTCTGTAAAGAAGACTTAGAGCCCAGTCACATTGGTGGATTTTCCAGCAAACACATCATTTTGGATAACTTGGGCTATTTAGGACGACTTGAGAGTCTAATGATTTCAGTTTCTGTTGGCTGCATTGTAACATTTCCTGAACGGTGTATGTTTCCTTCACAACTGAAGAAATTGAGTTTGAGTGGGACTAATCTTTCTGGATGGGATTTAACAATAATTGGCTCATTGGAACGTCTTGAGGTGCTGAAGCTGGAAAATGCTTTCCATAAAGAAGTGTGGAGAGTAGATAAAGGAGGATTTTATGGATTAAAGTTGTTGCTCCTTAAAGATAAAAAACTCAAGAGGTTGGAAGCTTACAGAGATGGTTTCCCATGTCTTGAGCACCTAGTTCTAAGATGTTGTCATTATTTGGAAGAGATTCCAAGCAGTTTTGGCGAAATTTTCTGCTTGAAGTCAATCGAGTTGGATATGTGTAGCCGCCCTTCCATTGTTGCTTCTGCCAAGGATATTGAAGAGAAGCTAAAGACAAATTTTGGACAAGCAAATTTTGAGGTTAGAAGGAAGCTCTGGCTATTTATTCTTTTGTATACTACTAGACTAGATGCAAAATCTGTTACTATTTTATTATTTTCTGTATTTTAATTTGCATTACTTTTTCATAGATCAAAATCCAGGAGCACATAGTAGGGTGTGATGAAGACGATGTTGGGGTTGGAAAATTTGAAAAAGAAAAAATTGAGGTTAGAAGATATGACTCAGATCGAACTTATTTGCAGAATGTGTTACTATTTAATATTTTTGTAACCTCATGTTTTCATGGATCAAAATCCAGGAGGGTGAATATGATGAATTATCAGTAGGGCACATGGCAGGTGTTGACAAATTCAAGTCATACATCCACAAATTAAAGAATAAAAGATGGAGAAATCTGTTCAGGGCCAAGCAGATTTGAGAACGAAGAGCAACATGAAATGAGAAAACTGGTATGTATGTGTATATATATATATATATATATACTATATAGGCTGATGTTCACATGGGAACCAACCTCCCATGAGTCCATGAGAACCAATCTGGTGCATTAAAAAAATAGATCTATCGATGAGATTAATTGGGGATTAAAAGCGCGCGTGCATATGGCATTATGATGTCTGCATATTAAGCATGTGTTGTGTGCACATGCTTAGTATGCACACATCATAATGTCCATATGCGCTATTCCGATCCTTTCATCAAGCTTCAATTGTGTCTAATTGGTTGTATTGGTTCAGGTCTATATAATTGGAGGGGATGGAACCCAAAAAGGAGCAACTGCTATCTAGCTATGAGGTATTTTTATTTAAGGTGGGAGGATTACCTAATGCCTCTATCTATGAATTTAAAATGCTTACCTTAGAATGAAATACCCATTTCTTATCGTAAAGGAGTTTTATCTTAGCTTTTCAACCATTTTACTGAATATTATATTTTCATGTTAAAGTGGTGGCTTACATATCAAAACTTACAAGCATTTGTATTTCTTTGAAACATATTTTCCTTAGATGAAGTTGATCCATTGCCATTATATTATTGAGAAAACTAACCAATTCAATCCCCAATAACCTCTGCATCTTTGCATGATGTCTATCAGCTTTATCTTGATTCTTATTTCTATCTGATGCTATTATTTTTTATATTGGACTATAACCATTTCCATTGGATTGTCAGTGGTCAAAATTGCCTAGTGCCTATATTGGTAGCATAACAATAACTTTGTCACTGAATGCCATATAATTTGTGAGTTTAATGTGGATACATGCATGACCAACTAGCTATGGTTTTTGTTTTATGTAAAGTGAAAGTTTGAGTATTTGTCACGTGTAAGTCATTATTAGAATAGTTCTCTTTCATTATTTCAGGAAGTAAGGCGGCGTGGTCTCAAAGTTTCTGTTGCTGGGATTTCTAAGACAATAAATTGATAATGATATTCCGGTATTTCTCATTCCTTCACAGATTTGTTTGTGAACAAGAACATGCTGTGGTATTGGTTCACTAATCATTGTATTTCATCTAACCGGATAATACATGCCATGTTTGAGTCTTCTCATCTAGTGTATGATTGTGTCATATAGCTGTCAAAAAAATCCATGGAACCTTTCTTGTTGGAAAGTTAAGTTGTATGCAGTTGTTTGACTTGCACTCACTAGAGATTTGAAAGTCAAATGTCTGTATTCATAGTATTAATTGCAACTGTGTTTGGAGTTTTCTTACTTTTCTGTGCTTTATCCTGAAGGGTTTTGCAACGGTGGGCTGAGCATGTGCTACGTGCTGAACATAACATTTGGAGGTACAATATTTTCAGTGATATTCTATTTTCTAATAGTTTTGGATGCTTCCTCCTCAGCTCGTCTAAATGCTTTTCCTTAATCTATCGTGATGGTTTGCAGGGCACTCATCCTGTATGTTGCAGCTGGCGCATTTCAAGAGGCATTGGCAGCGAGCGCTCTTGTTTATTCTTGCTTGCCGTGAAATACATGCTGAACTCTTGCCGAGTTTGGATTTGGATGACGAAGCTGTAGCGTAGTGAAGGATAAGTTGGTTAACTTGCCCGGAGTGAGTCCTGAAAATGTAGACGCGATTGCGGTTGTTGAATATTATGGGCAATACCAAAGAAAACTAATCCATCTTTGCATGGATTCACTACCATCCTCTGATTAAGTAAACTTGACTCTATATACCTTTTTTTTACTTTTATTTATAGGTTGGTAAAGGTGGTATCTTCTCTTGGTGCTGTTTTCATATATTTCTGATTAATTCTTTGTATCCAGAAGGTCTGTAAATGTACTTGTGTATTTATTATATTGGATGGGAGTATGGGACATCCATTCATTGATTAAAGAGAAAATTACACTTTTGGTCTTGTGACTATTGGGGTCTTGTTAATTTCAGTACTTGACTTTAAAAACTAACAGTTTAGTTCCATAACTATGTAATTTTTAACACATTTGGTTCTTCCGACCAAATTGCTGGTCAAATGTTGCCGGAAAAAACATAAACTTTTTAAAATTATTTAGTCATAGGGGCAAAATGGTCATTTCAAGGTTAAAAAAAAAAAAAGGAAAGTTATTTGTGATGGCTAGAAGACTTCGGCGAAATGCAATACCCCAAAATTATGCTTTTAATCTCAAAATGAAAAAAACAATGTTTGTCCTCTAATGTTTATATGGTAACTGGGATCATCACGCAATCAAGATCAAGATCATCACGTCGCCGACAACTGCAATGTTTATATGTTTCCAACGGCACCGAGAACTGCAATCAAGATCATCACGTCGACAATGGCGGACCGAGATTTTTCACACGCCGGGATGTTCAGTTGGCTCTTTGCCGAAATTTTTCTTTGTGCTCGGTTGATTTGCCGGAATTTCCCACATGGGTCGACTGAATTCACGGATTTGGGCATGGCTATGCCTATGGATGTGTGTTCATCAACCGGCGCGATTGAAGCCACCGTCGGAAAATCAAATCCAGATCGACCCACCCGCTATGAATTTGCACCTGCTGTCTGGAATCAATAGCGTTGTTCCGCCGGTTAATGCCCCAGCCAGAGAGGCTCTGGATGACTTTCAGCTCGATATTCTTTTCCGGCAGAGGTATTTTTGGTGTCTCTGGAAGTCTCCGTTTGGTTGAAGGAAGAAGAATGGAAACTCACAGTCTCTGTTTGGGTTGAATTCTACTTCTGGCCGTCGCTGCAAGAAGGAAGAAGAAGAATGGCGGAGAAGGAAGAAGAACGAAGAAGAAGGGAAGAGCAGGGAGAAGAAGACTAGAAGAGCATATAATGACCATTTTACCTCAATAACTAAATAGTTTTAAAAGGTTTACATTTTTCCGGCAACATTTGACTTGTGTTAAAATTTGCATAGTTACGGGACTAAACTGTTAGTTTTTAAAGTCAAGTACTCAAATTAACAAGACCCTAATAGTCACAGGATCAAAAGTGTAATTTTCTCTTGATTAAATGAACACATTTTGGGAAACAATGTTATATATTTTTGTCAATCTCAACATCTTTGGCTTGTGTTGCTTTAGCTTCTCTCATCTCAACAATTCAGCATTCCAATCTTTCTTTGTTTGCAGGCCTTTCTTCAGGAATCCAGTGGCGCTTCTGCTGCTGATGCAATCAAAGATTTGGAAAGAATTCCAAGAATCTGAGATTATATTCGTGGAGTTCCCAAACACAACCCTAAGGTGACAACTTTAGTTATCATCCTGTGTTCATGTGTGGCTAAATTACATGTAAACATATCTTAACAATCTAAGCATAAATACCAAATGTAGTAATTAATAAGTGCCCAAGGACCTTGTGGTCTACTGGCACCAAATTGCTCCGTTATGTGGAAGGTTGTGGGTTCGAGCCTCAAGGTCACAAACTTTACCTAAAAGTGTAATTAAACACTCAAATTAGTCATTTTGATACATTTACATTTAAACCCAAATGACCGGTTGTTCACCTGAAGCAATCAGTCATTAATTTTCCGTCCAACATTTCGGTGATCGATGAACTTCCTGCTACTGGCGTTCTACTCATCTTCTCGGTTGGACTGGATTTCTTCCTGCTACTGGCGTTCTACTCGTCTTCTCGGTTAGAGCGGATTTCTTCCTGCTACTGGCGTTCTACTCGTCTTCTCGGTTGGACCGGATTTCTTCCTGCTACCGGCGTTCTACTCGTCTTCTCGGTTGGACCAGATTGGTCGTCTTTGTTGAAAACTAAAGAGTTAGGTTTATCTATAGGGTTGTGTCTGTTTATGAATAGGTGTCAGTTATAGGTAGTTACGGGTAGTTACTTACAGTTATGTATTTGTGTATATATATGTACTGTGTTTCTGTATTAGAAACAGAGAGAATACCAATATAATTTCAGTTTTATATTCATTTCCTAGTCTTGATTCTTCATATTGCTTCCGCCTAACTGGCGGGTGGTATTATTCTCCACCCGCCAGGCCATTCCATCTTCCAAATTCAACATGGTATCAGAGTCACTTTCCTAGGGCATTTTCCTTACATTTTTCGGCATAAACAGTAGCCCTGAGACTGCCTCTTGAATTCCGACGTATCTATGGTGGTTTGCTTCAAAATCTACAACCACAGTCACTCTCGGAATCGCGCTGGCGACCTTCCCTCACACGCTGGTGCGTGAGCCCACCTCCGGCGTGATTTTCCGACGAAATTCTCCAGAAACCTCCGTCCGTACCCCGCAACCCCATCTGCGTAGATTTGGCTGTGGTGTATTTTTCCTTGTGATGTATTCTCCGGTGAAAATTCCAGATTGTTGTTTTGCCCTTGGACTTTTTGGTGAAAGTTTGAAGGCTTTTTGGGTTTGTTGCCAAACCTCTTTCCGGGGTGTTTTTGGTATAACCGTGTTTGTTTCTTTATATTCGGTATACCATACTTAGTCCCTAGGGTTTTCATGTTTGGCACGTTGTTTATTTCCGGAAGCTTCTTTTGTTATCCACTTATCGTATAAGAGGTATAAACAACAATCATGTGGTTTTCTTGGTATTCATACAACAATCTATGGGCTCTACTACATCCCCTTTGCTACTCATGATTTGGTTGCTCTGCCGTTCTTGATGGAGATTGTTGATTGGCAAATCCTAGAATGCTTATGTTGCTGTGAGGGTGTTCGTGTTAATCTTCGCCCTTGGTGACTTCATTCCCAAGGTTGTTTGTGACAAGCTTTGCCCTGGTGCCTTCATTCCCAAGGGTTGTTTATAGCACTGTTCCTCCGAAGCCATCCAACACTGTTATTCTCTAGCTGCTTTTAATCTTCATTTGTAATGTAGAGTGTATGTTTTAATCCAAGCTTGGAACTTCTAGATGTTCCAGCTTGAGGGGGAGTGTTGAAAACTAAAGAGTTAGGTTTATCTATAGGGTTGTGTCTGTTTATGAATAGGTGTCAGTTATAGGTAGTTACGGGTAGTTACTTACAGTTATGTATTTGTGTATATATATGTACTGTATTTCTGTATTAGAAACAGAGAGAATACCAATATAATTTTAGTTTTATATTCATTTCCTAGTCTTGATTCTTCATATTGCTTCCGCCTAACTGGCGGGTGGTATTATTCTCCATCCGCCAGGCCATTCCATCTTCCAAATTCAACAGTCTTCTCCATTGGAGAAGACGACCGTACTGGTCTTAACAGCCGCCTCACGTTCGGTGTCGGCGACGAGGGATATAGCCAGGAAGAAAACGACGGATTTCATTAAAGCATCATGCAAGGGAACACCGTATCCAGAGCTATGTTCCATGTCTCTATCAAAAGCATGAGAGGGAGATCGGAAAGGATTCGGAGCTTCTAGTCCACGTGGTGCTCAACGACCGGTAATGAGGAAGAATGACCGGCAATGGAGAAGAACGACTGGCGGTGGTCTTTCCAGTGAAGGTGGTAGCTTTCTGGGCGGTGAATAACCGGTAACCTATAGGTTACCGGTAAACATGGTTTATTTAATCTATTTTAACAAGTTTGAGTGTTTAATTGAACTTTTTTTAATGTTGGACGACTTAATTAAACTTTTGGGTAAAGTTTGAGGGCTTATTTTACGTATTTCCCTAAGTATAATGGTTAACAAATATCTTGTGGTTTGATATATCATTCTTACCTTTTCAAAATAGAAGGTCATTGGCGACAAGCCAACAAATAATTTTAAATTTTCAATTTAATATATATTACATTAAAACATGAGCATAAAATGAATGAACTGTTGGAAAAAATAGCTTAAAATGGCATAAAATGGCATGTTAAGTGGCTATTTTGTGGTACAATTATCAGTGGGGTCCACTTCCGATTTGGGTCGGGTCAAAGTGGATTCGGATTCTTCGTAGTGAGACGAAGAGATCGATATATTGTACGCTCAAAACGGATAATGGGTGAATGAGATATTGATTCTCAAAGTAGACCCATTTGAGTTGGAAAATGAAGGGAAAAAAGTGAGCTTTTTGTCCCACATTGCTTTGGAATGAAGATTTTCCCCCCTTATATACAAGAGCTCTTTTGAAGCTTGTAGAATTGTATAGCATAGAGGCTCTCTCGCGCGAGGGGGGGGGGGGGGGGTGCAAATCAAATTCCAACTAGCAGAGATTGGAAAAAAAAAAAGGCTTGATTCAAGCCCGAGCTCGTGTGCGCCGGCACCTGGGGGCACGAATGTCGTCCGGAAATTGGCTGGCCTTGCGGGCTAAGTTATGCTATCATTTTCCCAGTTATGCTATCATTTTCCCAGGTAGTGGCCTGCTGTTATAGTTGTTGGAAGGCAGCTTTAATGTCATTTTTAATTGCCATAGAGGCAGTAGAGTTTACACACAGCTTTACACAGCACGAAAATTTATTTTTCCAGCTTCAAGAATCTCTGCTTCTACTCTTTCTTTAGCTATACTGTGTTCATAGCCATTGTCTTGCTCGCCGGATCCTTTGTTTGAATGCTCAAACATTGGATCATAGCAAGTTTTATCCTGGGAAGCCTAGGCCACAACGCTCCTAGCATCTACGGGAGGTGGCAAATAAGGTTTTAAGGAAAGAGTGCACACTTGACTCTTGCAAAAACCCAACACCAAACACTAGCCAATTTTCTTCAAAATTTTCTTCCCTTCTTTCCAGAAAATAATAGTCAATTTTTATTTGATTATTATTTGTTTTCTACCAACGGTTCCTACATGAACAATGTAAGGACAAAAATGTCAAAATGCATAATATGAAGCATGAAGTACACCTTTTGTAATGTGAGTTATGTGACACTACCCATTTTTCAAGATTCAATGTACGGAGTAATTTTTTTTTTTTTTTTTTTAAATTTTATCAAGACGAGGGGACACCCAAGAACACTAGCTAGAAACATTTTCCCTAATTCTGTTGCGGGGAGTTCTTCTTGAGAATTTGGCTCCAATCTGGTCTTGAGAATTCAATGTACGGAGTATTTAATAGCTAGCTAGGGTACCCCTTCCGTTTTTCTTAAAAAAGAAAAGTAGTTATTTATATATTTTGTTATATTATTATATATACAATAAGAATAAAATTGAAATTAGAGTTGGTGACAAAGCTTGATATATGGCGACTTGGACTAAGCATTAATTCCAAACCAAATAAGTTTTGGAGCGCATAGCAGGCGGGTCAATAATGCATGCCAGAGATGGGATTATGGGATATATTATTGTTATATTGGGAATGAGAATATGAGATAAGATTATAATGTGTGACCACAATATGTTAAAAATAGGAGTTAATTCCATCGGAGGTCCCTTGTTTTTGGTGGTGTGAAAGTGTGAAGGGTTTCATCTATTTCACAAAAATAGAACTGTACAGATTACTATAATTTATATAGGAAAAACTAGCTATAACCTAAAGGACCCACTGTAACGGGCCTAGGGTTTCAACACTCCCCCTCAAGCTGGAGAGTATAGATCATAAGCTCCAAGCTTGTTACAAATATATTCAACTCTAGGAGCTCTAAGGGATTTTGTCAAGATATCAGCTAACCGATCTGCAGAATTGACAAAGCTAGTTTTAATGCACCCTGACACAATCTTCTCTCTGATGAAGTGACAGTTAACCTCAATGTGTTTAGTCCTTTCATGATAAACAGGATTTGACGCGATGTGTAGAGCTGCTTAGTTGTCACATATCAACGTCATTTGGGCAACATTGCCACATTGCAATTCTTGTAGTAGGTGTTTAAGCCACATGAGCTCACACGTGGCAAGCGCCATGGCTCGATATTCCGCTTCAGCACTGGACCTAGCAACCACATACTGCTTCTTACTTTTCCAAGATATGAGATTACCTCCAATGAGAATACAATAACCTGAAGTAGAGCGTCTGTCAAATGGACAACCAGCCCAATCTGCATCACAATACCCAACAGCTTGTGAATGTCCTCTATCTTCATATAATAAGCCTTGTCCTGGTGCTCTCTTGATATACCTTAGAACACGAACAACATCATCCCAATGAGAATCACAAGGTGTCTCAAGAAACTGACTCAACACACTAACTGCGAAAGAGATATCCGGTCGTGTGATCGTGAGATAATTCAGTTTTCCAATTAATCTCCTATATCGTTCTCGGTCAGGCAATGGCTCCCCCTGTCCTGGTAGGAGTTTAACATTCGGATCCATTGGATTATCAACCGGTTTACTATCCAACATGCCAGTTTCTTCTAAAATATCCAAGGCATACTTTCTTTGAGAAATAACAACACCACTGCTAGATTGAGCCACTTCAATTCCAAGAAAGTATTTCAGCTTGCCCAAATCCTTACTCTGGAACCGACTAAAGAGATACTCCTTCAACTGAAATATGCCCTCTTGATCACTCCTTGTAATAACAATGTCATCCACATATACTACAAGGTATATGCATTTCTCATTAGAATGACGATAGAAAACAGAATGATCAACCGCACTTCTAGTCATACCAAACTCACACACCACAGAACTAAACCTTCCAAACCAAGCTCGTGGAGATTGCTTTAAACCGTATAAAGAACGGCGAAGTTTACATACCAGACTAGACTCACCCTGAGCAACAAACCCAGGTGGTTGCTCCATATAAACCTCCTCGTGAAGATCACCATGAAGAAAGGCATTCTTGATATCCAGCTGGTGTAAGTCCCAATGATGAATGGCTGCCAAAGACAAAAGTAATCGAACTGAAGCAATTTTAGCAACCGGGAAAAAAGTATCAGTATAATCCAAACCAAAAATCTGAGTATAGCCTTTCGCCACCAGTCGAGCCTTAAAACGATCACTAGGCGGGATTTAATTGTAATTGGCACATTGAAATGTCTTGAGGTGCTCAAGCTGGAAAATGCTTTCCATGAAGAAGTGTAGAGAGTAGCTGAAGGAGGATTTTTTAGATTAAAGTTCTTGCTCCTTAAAGATAAAAAAACTCAAGAGGTTGGAGGCTTACAAATATTCTTTCCCATATCTTGAGCGTCTAGTTCTAAGATGTCTTCATTATTTGGAAGAGATTCCTAGCAGTTTTGGAGAAATTTTCTACTTGAAGTCAATTGAGTTGGATAGGTGCAGCTGCCCTTCCATTGTCGCTTCTGCCAAGGATATTCAAGAGAAGCTAAAGAAAAATTTTGGAAAATCAAATTTTAAGGTTAGAAGCTCTGCCTTGTGTATTCTTTTATATTAGATGCAAAATATGTTACTATTTAATTAATTTTGTAATCTCATTTGTTTTCTCTATTTTGCATTACTTTTTCATAGATCAAAATCCAGGAGCCTGAATATGATGAATCAGGGAACATAGTAGAGTGTGATGAAGATGTTGGGGTTGGAAAATTTGAAAAAGCTAATTTTGAGGTTAGAAGCTATGACTCAGATAATTCATTGCTAATCTTTTCTGTTTTATTAATTATTAGATGTTGAACTTCTTTGCAAAAGCTGTTTCTACTTAATTTCATTTGAAACCTCAATTTTTTCATAGATCAAAATCCAGGAGCCTTAATATAATGATGTTGTTAAATTCAAGTCGTACATATCCACAAATTAAAGAATAAGAGATGGAGAAATCTGTTGAGGCACAAGCACATAAGTGGCTTGGCAGGCCAAGCAGATTTGAGAAGAGAAACATGAGATGAGGTTAGAAGCTACAGCCTGATTCATTCTTAATTTTTTTATTTTTTTTTTCTATTCCGACTTTTTTTTCAAAATCTTTTACTCTATTTTTCTAATCTCATTTCATTTTGTCCATTTTTGCATGATGTTTTCAGAGAAAGAGTGTCTGTAAAAGACAACTTGGTCAGGCTCATAGTGAATTAACTGCAATGAGAAAACTGGTATGTACAGTGATACTTATCTGCAAATTAATTGGGTTTCGTGGTTAGTGAAGGATCCTGCACTGGTTTCCCTGTTCAACCATTGTCATAATGTTGTGAAAAACGTTTTTGTTTTTTTGTTTGACCAATTGCACCTTCAATTTGGATAAGATGCTTAATGACAAGGCATGGTTGTTTTCACAACTTCATTAACTGATCTGATCTTCAGTTCAAAAATTAGATTTTTTTGAATTCAGTTACAAGTTGTATGTATTGTTAATCTTAGTTGCCTTTTCCAATCTGTTGAGCAGGGCAGGGCAATGTGTGTTTCAGTACAGTTGGTGAATTCAGGAAATTAAAATTTTCCCAATTACATTCACGATATTCTTCTATATGTCCACTTTCAAGTATGCAATCTCTTTTCAGACAAATATATATATATATATATATATGAAAGTAGAAGAAGAAAATGTAAGGTCTAGCCCAGCCCTTTATTGGTTTACTAATTTTAAATATTATACTTCAATTTGGTCGGAATGACTAAAATTGATAAAAATTGCATAGTCAAGGTACTAAATTAATACTTTTGAAAGTCGTGGACTGTAATTAACAGGACCCCTATAGTTAGCGGACCAAAATTGAAATTTACTCTTTTAAATATTATACTTCAATTCCCTGTTGATTATTGGTTGTTTTTTCCTTTGTTTCTTTTTATGTTTTTACACCAGGACTGGACTGGACTGATTATACTTGTGACTTTTCAGATGTGTAACCTTCTCATTGTTGCTTCTGCCACGTTGTTCCAAGAAGAGCTGCTGCAGAATCATGGATATATATATAATAAGAATGTATATCCTCCGTTCTTATTTGCTTGTCACATTTGTTTTTTTACACAATTTTTAATATAATAAAACCAATGTTAAGAGCAACCACATTAGTGATTTTTATTCAAATTTAGAGAAAGAAAAAACATATGATTTTTGGACTAAAGTGAGGGGTGATTTTTTTGAAGTTTTTATTCCTGCAATGCAAGTATTTTTGTGGGCTCCTAGTTGACAATTAAGATTTTTAAAGTAATCTGGCAGGTGCACGTTTTGCACACCTGCTGCGACTAATTGGCACGTAAATAGCGTTGGCTTTTAATTTTTTTCCCATCTGATTGTCAATTTTTTTTTCTTTGCTTTCCTCTCTCCTTCTCCCTCTCGCTCTCTTTCTTACATGGTATGATAAAAACTAAATAAAATCCACAATTCGGAAAAATAAGAAATTGAATTTGTAGGAAAAATGATTTTTTTGTTAGACTCGGGATGAGAGAGAAAAGGGAAAAAGATTCCCTTTTTCTGCGCCTTAGAGCATCCTTATCAGTTGAGGTTATTTTTCAGTTATTTGTGGGTCCCAGCATCCACCTCATCCTCTATCATCTTATTCAATTACAAAAAACTCTTCTCCACGTCAATTTTGAGTTATTTCTCAGTTTTTTATGCACCCACCATTTAACTCACTATATTTTAATTATTTCTCTTACTTATTGGGACCACAAATATACCATACTTTGCATAAGAAATATTTTTGAAATAACTCCTCCTCACATCAGCTATTAACTTTAAGTGGAGAGAATTCATGTAGAAATAACTCTTAAATAACTACTAGTGTGGATGCTCTTATGCGCGCCCAGAGGGCATGTGTACTGCATGTGCCTCTGGTGCGTAAATCAACATTTTTTAATTTCTCTTTTGCCTGACATTTCACTGCTTTTGTTTTTTGTTTTTTATTTTTTGTTTTTTTTTGTTTTTTGTTTTTCTTCTCTTTCTTTCCTCTTTCTCTTAGTTGGCGCCTCAGAACCATTAAAAGAAAAAAGTCAATACTATTAAAGATGTTCTTATCTCATTAATTGTCTAGAAATTTGAAAAAGTAAAAAAGATAAATTAGAAAATGTAGAATTATAATTATGTTCAATTTTGAAATGATGACACTATTTTAAGACACACTAAAAAAAGAAATAAGATAGGTAAAATGAGACTAAATATTAGTATAAATGACGCAGAGTGATATGCAAATAGTAATAGCTAGATTCCTTTTGATAAGAATTGACATGTAAACAACTAAAACATAGACATAGAAAGAGAGAGAGAGAATAGAGAATAATTTAATGTTGCGCTCCATATTAATGGAAATATTTAAATGAATAAACAAATAAAATTTAGAGTTGTTAGATTGTCTTACTTCTTGCCAACAACGCATCTTTCCTAGTTGAAAATAGAAAATTTAATATTTTTGTATTGACTACAATGGTTTATGGCAAATTATTGTGTGGATCATGGTCCACTAGCTGTGTGAATCACGAATATAAAGTACATTTTTAATATACTAAAAGTACATTATTTGTATATTAAATATACATTATTTGATATTATATATAAAATAATGTACTTTCACTATTAAAATAATATACTTTTTAGCATATTAAAAATGTACATTTTATTTATGGTCCACACAGTTGTGTTGACCATGATTCATGTAATAATGAATTAATGATCGTTGGTTCATCATATGAATATGATATCACAGGTTGAGACATAATTTTATTAAAAGGGTTTATTCCACCAGAGGTCCTTGTCTTTGGTGATAATTCCAAATTTAGTAACATACTATGGTTTTTACAATTTAAAAAAAATTGTTAAATTTTGGCAGATTTTTTTTAAACATTTACAAAAAACAATTTTGTTAAATTTTGGCGGTTACAATTCTTTTTTTTTTTTTTTTTTTAAATTTGGTGAAACATTGTTAAATTTAATTTTGTTATGAATTTTATAATTAAATAAATTTATTTTAATTTTGATATGTTAAATTTAAATATAATAAAAATAATAATTGTAATTATAGTTATTTATAATGATAATAAATAAAGAAATAATTAAAATATAATGAAGTAAAACGGTGAGAGGTCATAAAAAAAATTTAAAATTAATTGAGAGAATTTTTTTTTTTTGAAATTGATTGAGATAGTGAATATAGAGGTGGATGTTTGGACCTAAAAAAAATTAAAATAAAAACTTCACCATTGACTATTGAAGATGCCCTAGGCTAATATCCGCAAAATTGAGGGAAAAGGAATGTTATATCACAATCCTCTTAGCTAGGCTAGTAGCATATCATTCACATTTCTCATACAAACGAACAGAAAAATATTGAGTGAGGGAGAAGATGGCTTGTGTTGCTTTATCTTCTCTCAAGTCAACAATTCAGCTTGAGTTTCTACAACCCTTCCCAAGGGTCCCTCTTCTTCATCATCAAGAACCAATAATCCATTCTTTCTTGCGAATGATTTCTTCTTTGCAAGCCTTTCTAAAGGAATCCAGGGGTGCTGCTGCAATCAAGGATTTGGAAATCGAAATCAGAGACTTTGCACTCAAAGCCGAAGACAACATCGAAATACAACTACGCAACTTTGTGTTGGCCAAAGACAAAGAGGATCAGGAAAAAGCTTCCCAGCAACTCCATCAAGCCTTGCAAGAAGCAGCAGAAAACGCATCAGAGTTGTTGAGTATTATCGACAAGGTAAGCAATGAAGCGGATGATGATGAGGAGAATGAAATTCAACAACCATCAATTCATCATTGGCTAAAGCATGCTTATTCGGAGTTTGGGAATGATAAATTTGATGTATCCTCACAGTGCTTTCCTGAGCTTGTGGGCGGAAAAATGGTGGGTCGTCACCGTGATCGTGAAGAGATAATCAACAATCTCATCCCAAAGTCTTTTAGTAATTTTTTCATCTCCAGCAGCTACTTCTCACCCTCTTTTAATAATAAGATAAATTTGGTCTTCATTGTTGGGATGATGGGCATTGGAAAGACCACTTTAGCTAAAAGTGTGTATGGAGATTCACTAGTTGAAGATTATTTTGATGTACGTGGGTGGATTACAATGCCTCAAGAATACAACAAGACCCAAATAATACGCCTCCTTCTTCGTTCAATTTTACCCGCAGTGGAAAACAAATTTGGAAAAGGAAGTGCTATTCAAGCTGATAAACTTGCAGAGCAGGTAAGGACACAATTGCGTGCCAAAAAGTTTCTAATTGTATTGGATAACATACACGACAGTCGAGCTTTGCATGATATCCAAATGTGTGTTTATTGCTGTGATCCTGGGAGTACCATACTGCTAACCACTGGGAACTTCAATCTCAGATTCGACCCTATCTTCTATCACCATCAGTATACCCATTACATGACTTTGTTAGATCAAAACCAAAGTTGGGATCTATTTTGCAATAATATGGTTTTTCTTAAAGGCCGTGTGGCGCTTGAATTTGAGAAAATCAAGAGTCATATTGTAGAGATATGTGATGGACTACCATGGTCTATTGTTGCAGTTGCAGAGCGTCTGGCTAAATGTCATGACATATTAAAGGAGTGGGAGAAGGTCAAAAAGGAAATGGAGTCACTGGGAATTCTAGATCACAAAGCTCTCACTTTCCATTACAATCAATTGTCGGAACATTTGAAAGTTTGCTTTTTATATTTTGGAGTCTTTCCAAAACGTAAAGAAATCCAAGTTAAAAAGCTTATTGGTTTGTGGATTGCTGAGGGATTTTTGGAGCCATTGGAGCATGAAGAGTTAGAAAATCAAGGTTATGTGTATTTACAAGAACTTATTGATAGAAGTCTCCTCTTAATATGCAACCAAGGTCGTGATGGCAAAATTAAGACTTGTAGGATGCATAGTGCCTTACATAGCTTTTGTGTTGGAGAAGCTCAAAAAGCAGGTATTTTTTGTGCAATAAATACACTGCAACATACTGCATTGCCATTAAGCGAGTTTGCAAATTCAAGTCGTTGGTTAAGTTTATACACACATAGTTTCGACTATTATGTGTTGTTTAGTACAAACAAACCTCGCTCCATTTTTTTCTTTGATGATGATCCTAAAACTTTTGTACCTTTCAAGCTGTTAAGAGTTTTGGCCTTTGTTCCATCTCCATTCCTCCAAAGAGTGTCAATGCATTCGAGGCATTTAATTTTTTTGAGATACTTATTTATAAGTCAGAGGTTTGAGGGGCTAGGTAATATAGTGGCAAATAACCCGAATTTGCACACACTTATTGTTTCCAGTGATGAACCACAAATTGGAGCTCCTACAATTCATTTGCCATCCACAATTTGGCAGTTACCACACTTGAAGCATCTTGAACTTGGCGATTTGTATACAATAGACGATCTTGCAAGCGTGGTTACAATGACAAATTTGCAAACATTATCTTTGGTGAGCCCAACTCAGTGTGGAAGGGAAGTGCATTTCAATTTTCCAAACATAAGAAAAGTGAAACTTTTTTATAAAGAAGACTTGGTGCCCAGTCACATTGGCAGTTCTTCTGGCAATCCCATCACTTTGTATAATTTGGACTATTTGGAATGGCTTGAAAGGCTAACAATTTCAATTTCGATTGGCTGCATTGTAACCCTTCCCGAAAGGTGTATGTTTCCTTCACAATTGAAGAAGTTAAACTTGAGTGGGGCTAAACTTTCTCAAAGAGATTTAACGGCAATTGGAATGTTGCCGGAGCTTAGGGTGCTCAAGCTTGAAAATGCCTTATTGGGAAGAGTGTGGGAAGTAGCTGAAGGAGAATTTCGTAAATTAAGATTCTTGCTAATTGAGGATAAAAAACTCAAGCAATTGCAAAGTAATGAAGCATACACTTTATTATGTCTTGAGCGTCTAGTCCTAAGATGTTATTGTTTGGAACAAATCCCATTAAGCTTTGTTGGTCCCAAGTTGAAGCATATTGAGCTGGATGGGTGTAACCCTTCCATTGTTGCTTCTGCCAAGCAGCTCATTATTATCAAACATTTGTATGGTCGAGTTGAGGTTAGAAGCTAAAACGCCATTCATTCTTGATAATTAATTATTTAGATTCTATTCTTTAAAAAATCTATTACTATTAATTTCTTTATATGATCTCAGTTTATTTTCTCCATTTTGCTTTTTTCCTTTCTTAGCTCATAATCGACGGGGCTGTATTTACGGACTACTATCATCATTCAGACGAAAATTTTCACAGGTTAATAAATGAATTCATGCAATGGGACAGAAGTTTCAGGTTGGAATTTGCATTATTTTGATGATGGGATTGAGTTTTTCCATTGGAATATGTGTTTTATACGTTTGTATTGTATGTATTGAGTTTCTAACAATAATTGCAAATTGTCTAATGATCTATAACAAAGTCAAAATCTTACCTTTGATTTCTGGGAAATCTTGCAGCCGATATGGATGGTATGATCGCAATGGACTATACACTGTCAATTCGTGGAAGCTCGCTTCGTGACCCTAGTCGACAAAGGACCACAAGGTGGTAAAGCAGCCTAAAAGTCAAAATCTTATCTATTACTATAACTCTTTCTGATCTCAATTCGTTTTCTCCATTTGGCATGATTTTTCATAGATAAAAATACAGGGGCCTGAATCTGATGGATCACATTATGTTCATATAGAAGAGTCTGTAGAAGATGGTTTGGCCGGAATCACAGTGAGTTAACTGCAATTAGGAAAATGGTATGTATACAAATTGGCTTTAGGATTTAAATGTTACATAGGGATCTTGCACTGTTTTCCATGTACGATGATGTACAACCAAATTCATAATGTTGGAATAAGTTCAATATAACGTGATTCGTTAACATTATGGGATGGATACTATCTAACTTTTAATTTACTTTGTGGTGGTAATGTGGTATGGAACCTCTTTTTGTTTGATTTGAAACAGATAAGGTGAGTGAAGATCAATAGATTAGATTGAGCAACTACTGCACCTTAGCTTCAAGTTTGGTCAGATGCTTAATGACAATTGAGGCATATATATTGGTAGATCAGAATTGGTTTCTCATGACTTCATTAACTAATCTTCAATTCAAACATTATCTTTCTTGTCAACTTGGCACACAAAATGCATTATCAATAACTTGGATTCATGTTTGTAGGGGTGTACGTCTTGTTGGATATTTATATAGTAAATTGTCGATTTATATGTTCAGACATGTCTACAGGAAGTATAAATAATATTTTTGTGTTGTAAAGTTTATTTTATGCTTGGTAGGAATTTTATTACTTGTTGATCAAGAATATTGGTTATCTAATTGTTTGTTGAAATGGAATTCATCTCTTTTTTTTTTTTTTTTTTTTTTTTGGTTCATACCTCATAAATCTGAATGCAAGAACAACATGAATTGAAAGAGATTGAAAAAGAAATAGAGCTGCGGGAATTCTAGATTATAGTGCACTCACTCTCATTTATAATCAGTTACCAGAATATTTGGAAGTTTGCTTTTTATATCGTGGAATCTTTCCAGAACGTGCTGAAATAAATGTTAAAACGCTTCTTAGGTTCTGGATTGCTGAAGGATTTGTGAAGCCATCAAAGAGTAAGGAATTAGAAAAGATTGCTTATTGTTACTTAAAGGACCTCATTGATAGAAGCCTTGTGTTAATAAGCAAGTGAACTTTGGATGGCAAAATCAAGACTTGCAGGGTGCATAGTGTCATGCATAACATATGTTTCAGAGAGGCTCAGAAAGAGGGAATTTTATGTGCAGTAAATACTCAGCAACTTCCAAGGTGGTCATTAAATGCATTTGCAAATTCTTGTTGTTGGTTTAGTTTATGCAAACATAGTTTTGACTATTATGTGTTGTTTAGTTTAAACAACCCTCCCTCCATTTTCTTCTTTCAAGAAAATTCTGAAATTTTTGTGCCCCTCAAACTATTAAGAGTTTTGGCATTTGTTCCTTCTCCATTCCTTCAAAGAGTGCCAATGCATTTAGGGGATTTAGTTTTTCTGAGATATTTATCTGTGACACAATGGTTTGAAGGTCTCAACGATGTAGTGTCAACTAATCTGAATTTGCAGACACTTGTTGTTTCTGGAAGTGACAGTGAATCACAACCTATTCTCCATTTGCCATCTACAATTTGGGAGGCACCACAATTAAAGCATCTTGAACTTGGTGCATTGTACACGGTTGATCCTCCCAGCGAGGTTAAAAGGAATTTGCAAACATTATCTTGGGTAGGTCCTACTCATTGCAGAAAGGAAGTGTATTCCAGTTTTCCAAACATTAAAAAACTGAAAATATTGTGTAAAGAAGACTTAGAGCCCAGTCACATTGGTGGATCTTCCAGCAAATACACCATTTTTGATAACTTGGACTGTTTAGCGCAACTTAAGAGTCTAATGATTTCAGTTTCTTCTGTTGGGTGCATTGTAACATTTCCTGAACGGTGTATGTTTCCGTCACAACTGAAGAAATTGAGTTTGAGTGGGACTAATCTTTCTGGAAGGGATTTAACTGTAATTGGCTCATTGAAACGTCTTGAGGTGCTCAAGCTGGAAAATGCTTTCCATAAAGAAGTATGGAGAGTAGCTGAAGGAGGATTTTATGGATTAAAGTTGTTGCTCCTTAAAGCTAAAAAACTCAAGAGGTTGGAGGCTTATACAGATTCCTTCCCATGTCTTGAGCGTCTAGTTCTAAGATGTTGTCATTATTTGGATGAGATTCCTAGCAGTTTTGGAGAAATTTTCTGCTTGAAGTCAATCGAGTTGGATAGGTGTAGCCGCCCTTCCATTTCCGCTTCTGCCAAGGATATTCAAGAGAAGCTAAAGAAAAATTTTGGAAAAGCAAATTTGAGGTTAGAAGCTCTGACTTGTTCATTTTTTTTTTATTAGATGCAAAATCTGTTACTATTTAATTATTTTTTGATAATCTAATTCGTTTTCTCTATTTTGGATTACTAGCTTGAATATGATGAATCAGGGAACATTTTAGAGTGTGATGAAGATGTTGGGGTTGGACAATTTGAACAAGAAAATTTTGAGGTGACTTGGATCATTTGTTCTAAATTTTTCCTGTTTTATTAGATGCTGAACTTCTTTGCAAAAGCTGTTACTATTTAATTTGTTTTTGTAACCTCATTTGTTTTTATAGATCAAAACCTAGGAGCCTGAATATAATGGTGTTGGCAAATTGAAGTCGTACATGTTGGTTATCACAATTGCACCTTCAGTACTTTTGGTGAATTCAGGAAGTTAAAATTTTCCCAACTACATTCACAACATTCTTCCAGATGTCCACTTTCAAGTATGCAATCTCTTTTCAGACAAGTATATGAAAGTAGAAGAAGAAAATGTCAAGTCAGCCCAGCCCTTTTTTTTGTTTTTTTTTTTTTTTTTGTTTTTTTTTTTTTTTATAGAAAATACAGCCCAGCCCTTTATTGGTTTACTAATTTTAAATATTATACTTCAATTCCCTGTTGATTATTGGTTGTTGTTTTCCTTCGTTCATGTTTTTACACCAGGACTGGACTGATTGTTTTTACAACTTTTCAGATGTGTAACCTTCTCTGGAATTTGCATGATTTATCATAAATCAAAATCTGATGATGAATCACATACAGTATACTGATATAGAAGATGACTTGGCAGGAATCATAGTGAGTTAACTGCAATTACAAAAATGGTATGTACACAGATACATATCTGCAAAGTCAATTGGCTCTACACTTTAAATGTTACTACTGAAGGATCCTGCACTGTTTTCCCTGTACGATGGTATGATAACGTACAACCAAATTAAATTATAATGTTGGAATAACTTGTTTGACATACATGATTCACTAACATTGTGGTATGAAATCTCTTTTTTTGTTTGATTTGAAACAGATATGCTGAGATTGGTATGCTAATTGTATACCTTTAAAAAAAAATAAAATAAAAATTCCAGACTGGGAAGCTGCTATTGCTCAAAGTATTGGAGATCTGGAGGTAAGAGGAATAGGGTGGAGAAATGGAATCAATATAGTTGACTAAAGTAGACGAATTTGATCAGATTAAATCCATATAATGTGGAGTCGTCAATTACAGATGCTAAATGGCAAGAATTGGTTTCTCGCGACTTCATTAACTAATCTTCAACCCAAACATAGATTTCATGTTGTTTGGTGCTGTTCTTTCAATTCCTTATTCAATTCCAATATACTATCACTGAACATAATTGCCAGCCTTACTTGTTTCAGAGATATCCTTTGACACCCAAACACATTCTTGGGAGAGCTAGTGGAAGATGGTGAACTTACATTAGTCCACTGAAAGTCATAAGATCAAGCAGCAGATCTCTTCACAAAGCCATATATATACGTTGATTGCTGCATCTTTGTATTATGTCCAACAACAGAACAGATAATGGGCTCCTGAAAATGAGAAACCATTTGGCTGTCAAACAAGAAGAAATATCTGTTATCTTGCCATTATATTTAAGCATCTCATCATCATCATCAAAATTGAATATATATGTAATTGACTCCATGCATGCATGCATATTATATATATGGAATTAATCTGATGAACTTCAATTCGTGTAGTTTGGCCAACGATATATATGTTCCCTTTACCTCCACATCTCCAATACTTTGAGCAATAGCAGCTTCCAAGTTTGAATTTTTTTTTTATTTTTTTAATTTTTTTTTGGAAAGGTATACAACTAGCAATTTAGCATGTTGTGAATGTAGGGAAAATTATATAATTTCGTGAACTCACCAACTGGACTGAAACACCAGAATGGTATGATGCTGATACCAGATATGCTCAACTTAATGTTGCCCTGCTCAACAGATTGGAAAAGGCAAGTAAGATTAACAATACAACTTGTAACTGAATTCAAGAAAAAACATAAAACAAGAAATCTAATTTTTGAACTGGCCTGGAGATCAGATGAGTTAATGAAGTGAGAAGCAACATATATGCCTTGTAATTAAGCATCTTGACCCAAATTGGAGGTGCAATTGGTCAAACAAAAATGACGTTTTCCCAACATTATTATGACACTAGTTGTACAAGGATACCAGTGCATGATCCTTCACTAACATGTAAAGGGGCTAAATCCAATTATATTATTAGCAGATATAAATATGTAGATACCAGTTTTCTAATTGCTCCACCCACTAAGTTGTCTTTTACAGACTCTTCCTATGAAAAAATCGACAAAATGAAATGAGATTGGAAAATTATTAGTAACAGATTTTGGAAAGAAGTTGGTATCGAATAGAAAATAAATTAAAATTGAAGAATGAATGAGATCAGGCTGTAGCTTCTAGCCTTATCTCATGTTGCTCTTCTCAAATCTGAATCTGGTTGGAAGAGCCAGTTTTGGGGTTGCGCCTCTTTAACAGATTTCTGAATCTCGTTTTCTTTAATTTGTGGATATAAGACTTCAATTTCCCAACTCCAATTTCTTCCTCTACCATCTGCCCCCCTGCCCCTGCCCCTGCTAATGATTCACCCTCCTCCTCCATTTTTATCTATCAAAACAAATGAGGTTAAAATAATAACAGATTTTGCACACAAGTTCAATGCATATAAGAAACAAGGAAAAAGAAAATTAAGAATGAGCCATAGATTCTAACCTCACAATTTTCCTTTTCAACATCTTCTACACACTCTTCTATATATTCAGGCACCTGCCCCTGCCCTTGGATTTTAATCTATGCATCATCAAGTAATGCAAAATACACAAAACAATAAATTATTAAATAGTAACACATTTTGCAAAGAAGTTCCTTCAGAATCTAATAAAAAAGAATGAGTAAGGCAGAGCTTCCTTCTAACCTCAAAATTTTCTTTTCCAAAATTCTTCTTTAGCTTCTCTTGAATAATCCTAGCAGACGCAACAATGGAAGGGCGGTGGCTAAACCTATCCATTTCAATTGACTTGAAGCAGAAAATTTCTCCAAAACTGCTAGGGATCTCTTCCAAACACTCACAACATCTTAGGACTAGATGCTCAAGACATGGGAAAGAATCAGTGTAAGCCTCCAACCTTTTGAGCTTTTTATCTTTGAGGACCAACAATCTTAATCTATAGAATCCTCCTTCAGCTACTTCCCATACTTCTTTATGGAACGCATTTTCCAGCTTTAGTACCTCAAGCCATTGCAACCTCCCAATTACTGTTAAATCCCACCCAGAAAGATTAGTACCACTTAACTTCAACTTCTTCAGTTGTGAAGGAAAAATAAACCTTTCAGGAAAGGTTAAAATGCACCCAACCGAAACTGAAACTGTTAGACTCTTAAGCTGTTCTAAATAGCCCAACTTATCCAAAATGAAGCAATTGCTAGAACATCCACTAATCTGGCTGGCCTCTAAGTCTACTTTATAGACAACTTTCAGTATTTTTATATTTGGAAAATTGGAATACACTCTGCTTCTGCAATGAGTTGGATCCACCCAAGATAATGTTTGCAAATTCTCTTTTACCATGCTTGGAGGATTGACAACATAGCAAGTGCCAAGTTCAAGATGCCTTAACTGTGGTGACTCCCAAATTGTTGATGGCAAATGGAGAATTGGTGCTCCAACTTGTGATTCACTGTCATTACAAGAAACAATAAGTGTCTGCAAATTCACATTACTTGACACAACATCACTCAGACCCTCAAACCATTGTGTTACCGATAAATATCTTAAAAATATCAAATCCCCTAATTGCATTAGCAGTCTTTGGAGGAATGAAGATTGAACAAATGCCAAAACTCTTAACAGCTTCAAGGATACAAAAATTTCAGTGTTTTCTTGAAAGAAGAAAATGGAGCGAGGGTTGTTTGAACTAAACAACACATAATAGTCAAACCTATGTTTGCATAAACTTAACCAACGGCATGAATTTGCAAATGCATTTAATGACCACATTGGGAGTTGCTGAGTATTTACTGCACATAAAATTCCCTCCTTTTGAGCCTCTCTGAAACAGATGTTATGCATGACACTGTGCACCCTACAAGTCTTAATTTTGCCATCAAAAGTCTGTTTGTTTATTAACACAAGACTTCTATCAATGAGGTCCTTTAAGTAACAATAAGCAATCCTTTCTAACTCCTTATTCTTCGATGGCTTCACAAATCCTTCAGCAATCCATAACCTAAGAAGTATTTTAACTTGGATCTCGCTACGCTTTGGAAAGACTCCAAGATATAGAAAACAACCTTTCAAATATTCTGGCAACTGATTGTACATGAGAATGAGTGCACTATAATCTAGAATTCCCAACAATTCTATTTCCTTTTCAATCTTTTTCAATTCATGTTGTATGTTGTCTTTGCATTCAGATAAGCGCTTGGCAACTACAACAATCGACAGTGGCAGTCCTTCACATATTTCCACAACATGGAACAAGTGACTCCTGAATTTTCCAAAACTTGGTGCCCTATATCTTTGAAGAGGAAAGATAGTACAGAATAGATCCCAACTTTCATTTGGATCTAGTAAACTCATAACATGATATGTACCTTTGATTGTGCAAGCATAGTCAGCCACTCCATAGAATCTTGTGGTCAGCAATATGCAACTTCCGTTCTCACAATTGGGTAATAATGCTTCTAATGAATTCCAATCCCCAGTGCTCCATATGTCATCCAAGACAATTAGATACCGCTTTTCCTCCAAGCATTCACGAACCTGCTCCCAAAGAGGGGCTTCCTTTATAATTTCATGACTTGGTGAAATTGACTGGAGAAGGTCGCGTAGCACTTTGGTGTGATTGTAATTTTGAGTCACTGTAACCCATCCTCGTACCTGGAAATTGAATGCAACTGATTGATCTTCCAAGATTTTTCTTGCTAAAGTAGTCTTCCCTATGCCTGGCATCCCAGTAATTGGGATTACTTTTACACCTTTAAAGCTACTGAAGAGTCGACTCTTTATGATACTAACGTCATTTTGATGACCCACCATTATTCTGCCCTCCTCAAGCTTTGGATAGCACACAGACTGAGTATCATTGGCCTCATCATCATCATCAGCTTCATTGCTACTTGTGTTGTGGATAGTGCTCAACAGTTGTGCTGCATTTTCTGTTACTTGATGCAAGGTTTGAAAGAGTTGTTCTAAAGCTTCTTTTGGAAAGCTTTGCCCTTCTTTGGCCACACAAAACTTTCTAAATTGTTTTCCGATGTCTTCTTTAGCTTTGAGTACAAAGTGTCTGATTTGGATTTCAGCTCCGGATCCACCAAACTTGGATTTCAGTACAATTCCTTGCAAAGCGAAGAGATTTTTATGGAGAGATTCTAGTGGTGGTGTTTGAACGTCGTTGTCAGGCACCCATGAGTTGGGTGTGGTCAAAGATGACGACCTAAGATAATCATCATCCATTAATCTTCTCAAGAGATTAGCTAAATCATCACAACATTCACAAGTCTCCTGTCTCTCCTTTTCTTTGTTGATGATCTCCACCAGCTCTACCCTATTTTCTTCTGCTTGTTGCAAGGTTTGACACAGTTCCTGGAAAGCTTCTTCTTCATGTACTGTGTCTTTGACCAGAAGAAAACTGCTGAGTTGTATCTTGATGCCATCTACAGCTAAATATCTTATTTTGGTTTCCAAATCTTTGGATGTATAAAGAAATCCTCGTGAAGTAGAAAGACTTTCAATAAGAGATTTGAATAGGGTTTGAATTCGATCATAAACCACTCTCATTGCGTTGGATTGTATAGACTTGATATGATGATCTATTATTGTGTTGAGATAAGTTAAATCATCATTCAGTATATACTCTTTTGTGCTGTTGATAATCTCCACAACATCAGCAATCTTTTGTTGTGCTTGTTGCAAGATTTGACAGAGTTGCTGGGAAGCTGCTTCTTGATGCCCTGCGTCGTCTTTGGCTTTGGCCACAACAAAGTTGCTTAGCTGTATTTCGATGTCATCTTCAACTTTGAGTGCAAAGTCTCTTATTAGGGTTCCAAAATATTTGATTGCAGCATCACCGGCACTGGATTTCTTTTCCAGAAAGGCCTGCAAAGAAGAAAGGTTTTCATAGAAAGATTTGATGGGTGCTTGATCATCATGAAGATGAAGAGAAACTCTTGGGATTTGTTGCCGAAACTGAAGCTCAATTGTTGTCATTAGAGAAGTTAAAGCAACATAAGCCATCTCGATCTCACTAATTTTTCTGTGATTTCTTCAATGTGAAAATGCAATTGCAAGTTTGAGCTAGGTAGGTACAAAACTGAGTTATGACAACTGATGAGAAGCAGTTTGAAGATGGATTGTGATAATAGCAAAAGACTGAAAGAAAAAGGCATTCAACAAAACCGGCTGGCTGCCAGGAATTGAATGTGAACACCAACCACACCAAATTATTCTGTGGACTCGAGGACGTGCATTCAAAATACATAATTTATCTATTGAATGTTCGCAATTTACATACTGAATGTTTAATTTACAATTTTGTAAAAAGTAAATTATGAAGATCTAATATGTAAATTGTGAACCTTTCGTATATAAATTGTGTATTTTTACCCATATCAACTTTGCAAGATAGACCCTAGTCATGGTATAACAACTGACCAATCACATGATCAACCAATCGCACATGTAGGTTTTTTTAGGGATACCGAAGCCCGGAACTGTAATCTAAAAATGTATACAATATAAATCCTTCTTGTGATCTTAGCTGACTAAGGACTTCAAGGAGGACTAGTCTAGCAGGTTACTTATAGCTGACAGGCTCAAATCATAAAAGTCCCTCTGAGTTGAACTTGAAATTATGTGGTTATAAATCTACAATGTGACCAACTTGGTTAGAGTTATCTGATCCACATGTGAAATTTTAATTTGGTTTAAGAAATGCATATTTTGTAAAATTTATTTAACCTTTTTTTTTTTAATATGGGTAATGATATTTAGTTATTTGTTAAAAATTTTATATATATATATATATATATATATATATATATATATATATATATATATATATATATATTGTGTGCTTAATTGCACTTTTTTTTTTTTTTTTTTTAAGTTTAAGAGTCTAATTAAACTTTTGAGTAAAGTTCAAGGTTCTATTTGACCCTTTTTCGTATTTTATTTGATCCGTTATAATTAAAGTAATTTATAATTTATTAATAGAATACTTTTATTTAAAAAATTAGGTGTGAGTTGCATTATTGTCCCACACTTGTCTTTACACCCTATAAACCACTACTAAAGTTAATGATTTAAAAATTCAATTCGTATATATTCCATCATATTATATATATATATATATATATATATATATATATATATATATATATATATATAATATTATTGTGGTAACTTTAATCATACAATTCACTAGTGTAGTGTTAGCTTTCTAATATTATATTTATCATACTTTAATACAAACGACTTCACTCATTAAATTCAAATTAAAGACATGTTTGAATTGTTAATGTAATATTTAGTAGGAATAAAGGGGCGTTTGGTTCAGGTTATATAACATAACCAAGGGAATGTGACATTCCAAAACTCACATTCCGGTGTTTGGTTCATATTATCTTAGGGAATCTAACATTACCATGGAATGTCACATTCCCTCCACATAGGATTTTGAAGGTAATGTAAGATAACATTGGTTATGTAGTTTATTATTATTATTATTATTATTATTATTATTATTATTATTACTATTATATATATATATATATATATATATATATATATATATATATATATATATATATATATATATATATATATATATTGTAATTATATATATTTTTTATTTTTATTATGTTATGTTAGCATATAAAATAATTTTGTTTCTCACGTTCAAGATTTTAGTTAATATTTTAAAATCATGTAATTATATATGATACCGTTATCTTATTTATTTATTTTAATTTTTAAATTTATTAAAATATATGAAAATATGTTAAGGATATTATAGTGTGTATATAAGATAACCCTAAACCAAACATGATTATATTACATACCCCAATTTTAACCAAACACAAGAATCTAACATTCCCAGTAAGCTAACATTCCCAACAATCTAACATAATTCACATTCCCAACAATCTAACATAATTCCCTAAAGTAATCTCACATTCCGTGAACCAAACGACCCCTAAGGGTGAAATAGGCCATTCAAGTGCACACCAAATTACAATTAGGTCATCGAACTCAAAAAATACAATTCGGTCCCTTAACAATACAAGCTCATGTAATTTAGACAAAAACCTATTTACATGATATTATGCTGACATGGCGGTTACTGATTCTAAAAATAATTTTAAATAAAATAATTAATTTAAAAAAAAAAACTAGAACTGTCTGAGACGAATCGTCTTCATGGCCAGGAGAAGAAGGTTCCTTGTTTTTTAAAATTATTTTTAAAATTGGTAACCGTCACGTCAACATAATTTTAGGTAAACAGGTCATTTTGGGTCTAATTGCATGAGTTTGTGTTGTTCAGGGACACAATTATATATATATATATATATATATATATATATATATATATATATATATATATATATATATATATATATATATATATATATATATATATATATATATATATATATTTTAATTCGATGGTCTAATGGCAGTTTAGTGTACAGTTGAGTGTCCTATTTAACCCTTATTTCTATTTAGTATATATATATTTTTTGAATACTATTGACTTTATTACAATGCAATATATCTTCTATTTAGTATATACATTAGTAATTATGAGAAGAAATTTGGAAAGCTGCATCTATCTGCATATTTAATAGATAATGTGGTACTATTGTTTTTAATTTTCACTTTTTAAAGTATATAGACTAAATTAAATTAACTATTTAAGGTATAAGGACTAAATTAAACAAAAATTTGTTGTGAAAACATATATGTAGATATTACAATAGATATTATACTATCATAATATATCTTCATCTTTATAGTATTGTAGTTATCTGTATATGTAACTTGTATTGAAGAATGATTAATAAAAGATTGATGATCAGCACGATAAGCCCACCCACCCCCTTCTGTCTCTGCCCTCCAGGAAATCAAGCAATTCCGGCAATAAGTTGGTGAAGAAACCGTCCGAACCGAGGGCTAGGTCTGCGACGTCGGCGGAGAAAATGTCGACAGCGTTGGCGACGGCGATGCCTAAGCGGCGGCACTCGAGGAGGTCGATGTGGTTGAGGCCGACGCTAGAGATGACAACGAAGCAGAGGGAAGGCAGGTGTGTGAGGCTGGAGGCGGAGCAGAACATGGCCTCGACGGTCTGTGCGTAGGCTGAGAGAAACTCTTCCAGCGGTAGCGGCAACTCCCAGGGCTTCAGAAGCATGAACTTGTCGGCGAATTAGTGGTCGTATTCTCGGAACACCAATGGTTGACCAAGAACTATTATCAGCGGCACTTAGCGGCAGCAGCTCCAGCTCAGGAGTATTTACAGAGGATATATTTTGTGACAGGGATGCAATTGAAGGTTGAAGCCACATCTGAAAATAATGGTAAATGACATATTTATCCCCTTTTTTTACGGCTTAGACAGAAGGATATAACGGAAGGATGGCAGCAGGTCAGCTTTTGCAACTCGGAGGACCACGGATGGTAATTACCAAAGTTAGGGACTACAGATGGTGAAACCACCAAACTCGAGGGACCTTGACTGGTATTTACTCAACATAATTAATTTGATAAAATAATTTGAATAAAAAACACATTATAAATTACACATCTCATTCTTAACATAAAAGAATGTTATGCGTGTGTGTGTGTATTAAATATTAAAAAAACTATTAAAAATGTGACTGTGGTGAAGCCAAAAAAAACTGTGAAAGAGTATTAATGCCAAGATTTGAACCCATAACCTTCATTATCATAACCAAACACATGTTTTGCCAACTAATCTAACTCACTTCTTGTTAATAGTCATCTGTTTTTTAAACTAATACTATAACTTGTACTATATATACATATATACATACAAAGGTTATATATGGGGTGGGGGTGCGGTGAGGGGGGGCCGGGGGACAGCTGCCCCCCCTTTGGATCTGTCCTTGCCCGGGCACCCATGGCTTCTGCTTCATGAACGGTGAACAACCCATCAATATTTTTCATGGCTGCTCCTATCACCACCCCTTCCTCATTCCGATTTCCGAATCATGAGTGTCTCATATTAGAATGTTACGAGTTTAATTTTTTCCCATATCTTCTCGGTCAAACATGTCGCACAAGATTTTTTTAATGTAGTTACCTCTCATGTAATAAAATAAGTTTTCAAAAAAGGGTTAGGTCTGAGTTGCATTATTGTGCTCAGTGCTCACACTTGTCTTTACACCCATACATCACTACTAAAGTTGATAATTTGAAATTCCATTCACATATTTCCCATCATATTATAAAGGGAAAAGGGTCAAATAAGCCCCTAAACTTTACACTGAAAGTCAATTAGGTCCTTAAACTTTTAAAAAGTGCAATCACATGCACCACTCCGGCGAAATTCCGGTGACCAGCTACGGAAGGCAACTGGTAAACTAACATGAACTCTGTATTGTTTATTCTCAAGCCCAAACTCAAAGATCCACAGAACAAGTTTGTTTATTATTCATGAATTTCTAGCACCTACACAAAAATCTTCATCTGATGAATTACAACTTTCAAATATAATATTCTGAATATGGAAAAGAAGTACAGTACATGTAATTATGCATATTGATTGATGCGGAATGACCTGAGATTAAAATCGTCAAACTATTCGCCGGGTTTTAATTTGTGGGCTTCCGGTACTTCACTTCGACGTCTTTAATTAGCCTTAAACAAAGCCGCCTCGATGGTTTTTCGGAGGTTGGGAACGTTATAGTTCTGGGCAATATAAATTCCGCAAACTGTTTCCGATACGAAGATGAAGTTGTTCCTTATTATTCCCATTGCTCTTCGATTGCTATGAAGGAGAAGCTGTGAGCAGCCGAGCTGAGAACGACGACTAATGACTTGTTTCAGGCGCTGGGAAATAATAGACGCGATGCGCGAAATAACTTAGTTGACCTTTACTGGTCGCCATCGCCGGAGGAGACTACTTTTGGTCGATGACTATTTTTTCCGGTAAGATTTCACATGTCAACGGCAAAAAAGATAGTCAACGGTGAAAATTTACCGGTAACCTGTTGGTTACCGGTAAATATGACTTATTTGACCAAAAATTACATGTTTGAGGGTTTAATTGAACTTTTCAAAAGTTGAAGGGTCTAATTGACTTTTGGTGTAAAGTTTAGGGGTCTATTTGACCATTTTCCCTATTATAAATATAAGTTTTGCATTATTGTGGCAACTTTAATCATACATTTCACTAAGGCCATGTTAGCTTTCCACATATTAATCATATTCTAACTCATTAATTTCAAAGACACATGTTTGTTAATGTAATATTTAGTAGGCAGGAGATTAGGTGCAGTTATATGTCTCATGTAAAAATTGAGGTGAAATCTCAGTCATTAATATTGTCAAAATGAATTAATTTCACTTTTGGTCCCACGACTTTTGATATATTATCATTTTTGGTGCACAACTTTAAATTTTTTAATTTTGGTGCCTAACTTTGTTATTTTTATCAGTTTTGGTCCTTTCGGCCAAACTGACAGCGAAATGTTGCTGGATTTTATATTTTTAGGGGTAAAATCGTCATCCCAAGGAAACATCTTCAATATCTAAACAAAATCACTGTAAAATCATATCTATAGGTGTTTGATCGATGAGAATAATGGGAAAGACGGGCAGAAACCAGACAGCTCTATGGGATTTATAGTTTCGACCATTGGCAAACTCTTCTTTTACTCTTAATATGATTTTTCTTTTGTTTAAATATTGAATATCTTTCCATGGGATGATGATTTTGCCCCTAAAATATAAAATCCAAAAATATTTTATCGTCAATTTGGCTGAAAGGACCAAAACTGATAAAAATAACAAAGTTAGGCACCAAAATTGAAAAAATTTAAAATTGTGCACCAAAAGTGATAAGAACTCAAAAGTCATGGGACCAAAAGTGAAATTAATTCTTGTCAAAATCAACAACTCAAAACGAAAACAAATTTTTTAAAAAAATGTGGTGGCATTATGGTAATTTTAAGTAAGTTCAAAGATTGAGGTGCAACTTTAAAACATAAGGTGTGTAAGTTTATAGTTTAAGGTGCCTAAGTTTATAGCGTTAGGTGCCTAAGTTTATAGCGTAAGGTGTGTAAGTTTATAGCTTAAGGTGTGCAAGTTTATAGTTTAAGGTGCGTATATTTAAAGCTTAAGGTGCGTTAGTTTGACAATTAATGTGCTCCAGTTTGACACTTAAAATGTGTCAGTTCTACTTCTACACTTAAGGTGCGTCAGTTTGATACTTAATGTGCGTAAGTTCTATACTTAAAGTGCATAGTTCTATAGTTAATGTGCGTCAATTTGATACTTAAGGTGTGTCAGTTCGACAATTAAGGTGCGTCAATTTAAAATTTAATGTGCATAAGTTTTAACCTTAAGGTGCATCAATTCAACAATGGTAGGAAGAGATCATTCACATCTAATTACCTGGAAGGTTTTTTTTTTTTTTTTAAATTTTCCTTGAGTTGAACCATTGATCCAGATCATCAACGGCTTAGATCTCACCCCTGTTGGAAAAACCATTCAATAAAGAAGGATTTTCACTTATTTATTTCCTCTCCTAATTTTTTGGAGCTGTCTGAATAATTCCTCTTGTCCACCCGTCAGAGACGTGACTTTTATTCAGGATCCATTACCACTAAAATAGCACTATTTGTGTGGTTTGATGGGAGAAGGTTGTTGAAGCTTTGTACTATAAAATCCTACTTCCAGTTCAAGCATAAAAAAAAAAAAAAACACAGCAGAGCTCCTTCTTGGTTCATAGCTTCCTCCATACCAGAACATAACACTACATTATTAATATGTATAGCCTGTCGAAAGTATTTCGGAACCGTCACCGAAAAGTTTATGCTTTTAAGGTAGTGTTTTCATAAACACGACACATAATTCTGTTTCCTATTTATTTCGAATTCATATTCGTGTTCCTTCGTCGTACACCATCTTCATGTTCAGACTCACGTGGCATTGTTTCAGCAAAAAATATGGAACAGTTAAAAGCATAAATCTTTTGTACTGAAACAATATAGAAGCAGACTCTTTAGTGATGATAATAGTGAATGAGCACAACACTTTGTTAATCTTGTCGGGAGTTTTCTGATCAGATCACATCCATGAATGTTCAAAGAACTCTGTCGCCATTGTTGGGGCCTCTGTTACTGCTACTATGTTCAAGCGCCCCCGCGGCTATGGAGCATCGACGGGCGGGCTACATAATTTACAAGGATCTGACGAAGCTGATCTCGTCCAGGATTCGAGACTTGATTGAGCGGAAAGATAAGATTGACCAAATGACACAGCTCAATCATGAAGGTTGGCCTAACGCGGAGATCATGAGGGATTCCTTCCAACTCTTGATCAGTCATACATCTTTTGAGTATCTTTACAGAGGAATCCATCACCTGCCAATCGACCTTGGCTTTGCTGTTGGATGATCCATTTGATTGCTCTGTTAGGCGAGTCTATTGACGAAGATGACGCCATTGACTTTCTTAGTCACTGCCAGGTTTGTCACTCTTCGTACAGCTGGCTGAAATATTAATGTTGATATTTTAAATCATTATTATATTCTTCCGTATTCTCTTGAGCTGCTTTACCAGAAGGTATTCTCCCTTTTTATGTGATTGGGAAAAGGGAATAAGCATGATAACTTTCTGACCATATTGTGATATTAATAATTAAGGTTCCTACTGACTATATTGTGATATTAAAAATTAAGGTTCCTATATATGCTGTAATTGCAATAATATATGGGAATTGAATTAACATTGGAAAAGTAGGGGATTGGATTTAATATAGAGTCGAAGCAAGGAAAGAGTCACAAAGTAGTACACTAATTGATCATTCTTATAATGTATGTACTTGTGAGGTTGAGCTACAGCTCTTAATGAATTCATAACCCTATGAGAAGGGTGGTTCTGTTGAGACGAACCTAATGAGTTCACCGCATAATACTTGAGTATAAAAGTGCTCTTAATGATTTCTACCCAATTGAGGTGGTCTACTTTGAGGTAGACCTACTGAAATCACTGACTAGAGTGAAAATGGGTTAACCTCCTTTTATGAAAGATAATTGGGGTATTCCAAGAAACTGAGTGGCTAATAAATATGTTGAGAAAGGTGCAGTTGTGGCGGTATCCAACACCTTCACTACCTATACATTGTGATTTACAAACCGTCGTTTGCGTTACAAAGAATAGTGTCTATGATAGAAAGAAAAGACACATAAGGGTCAGATATGATTCTGAATGGCAGTTGATGGCCAAATATTGATCACAATGGAGTTTGTGAGGTATGAGAGATCCTCTTACGAAAGGTTTAAATTGAAAGGTCATCTTTGGAACGTAACGTCAAGGGAGATGTGTTTAAAACCTGTGAGGTAAGAAATTCATGATGGATACCACTAAGGTTGTCAAATGAAATCATGGAAAGACTTACACTTACTGTAACACCCCACTTTTCTTAAACTTACTTAACAAACTAAAACCAAAATAAGATAAACTAAGCAGCGGAAAAGTAACTTAATTAACAAACTTAATAGGAGTGTCACCGCCACAACCACCTTCCCACGGTGATTGCACGGGTTAAGGGTAAAACTAAACATCAAGTCAAACTAACATCCGAATAACTAGGGGAATTCAACCCCGGTGTCCGGCACCAACAAAAGAGATAACATACTACAAAAACCAAATAACAGAGTTTAGGCTACAAGTCATCTAACTAACTAGTCTAACTCGTACTCTCTCGTACCTACGAGCTGGGCCCACCTGAAAGGGGTTAACAAACAACAAGTAGCAAGCAAAACCCGTTAGCACGAAGCTAAGTATAACGCCACTCAATCCTGTAAAGTAAATATAGTATATACTTTGGAAAACAAAGTCTACATTCTTGAATCAACCACTTAAACACGTAAATCATACTTTGGCGTTAGCTTCTAGATGCTTGCAACCTAAGTAATAAATAAGTAGGCATACTTATTCAATAAACACTTATCACATTCTCATCTAATGAACAAACTAAGTTTCTCATTTACTCAAATAAACTCATGCTTTCTCATATAACTCAAATAAACATTCATGAGCTATCATATACTTATCATGCATTCTCTTGCAAGACATATAACTCACAACAAGCTCATACTATTAATCACGCAATCTAGTGCAAGACGTATAACTTATAAGCAACTCATGCTATCAAATAACTCATAAGTAATCTTATGCTACTAATCATGCAATCTCGTGCAAGATATATAATAAGCAAACTCATGCTACTAATCATGCAATCTCGTGCAAGGTATATAATAAGCAAACTCATGCTACTAATCATGCAATTTCGTGCAAGATATATAAGTATAGGTACATATACATATACACTCTTTTGTAAAAAGAATACTTTTTCTGTGGAGGTTTATTAGAGCCAAAAATGACTCGCTTTGCTTTTTCCTTTCTTAGAGTCTCCAAGACTCGCTTTCTTAGAGTCTCCAAGACTCGCTTTCTTAGAGTCTCAATGACTCGCTTTCTCATTCACCATAGTGTGAATGGACCCAATAGGCACGGCGTATAGCCAGCCAATCTCTCATCCCGCCCACAGAACCAATCTCGTGGTTCAAAAACTCAAACTCTGTGGAATCAGGTATCGAACTATCAGTGTGCACACCCCCTGAATAGGGTTCCAAGCCTGATGGGCAGTTTCCAACCTTGTAACGTGGAAATACGCCGCGTTACATGAAATCGGACCGCAATGTCCGTTGCTTTCTACTCCGAAAGGACATAGTCCAAACGGGTCCTCCAAAAACAAGTTTTTCCTTACAATAGATATATATAAATATATCACTCATGCATCTCAAATATGAAGCACTTATCTTATGCAAAGAAATGCACATACTTCTCAACTCATTCTAAATAGACAAGATCAAGGTTTTCTACATGGAAATGAGATTTTAGAAAATAATACTTAGGCTTACATTGTTCACTTATGCACTTTTAAAACATGAAATGCTAAAATGCACTTTACTGTAACATATGCTTCTACTTTCTATTCACTGTGAAACTCAACAAATTTCATAAATCATGCTTGTAACTCATAACTTAGCAAAACTTCTCAATAAACACTTAGCAAGTAGTTGACATGCTATTGGAACTCAAAGACACTTTTAAAACAACATGCTCAATATTTAGAAACTTGGCAGCAAACTTCAGCAATTTATAACAACCACTTTAGGCATGCTTTGCTAGCTAAAATCAACCATTTAGGCTCATGCTTCTCTATTCAACAATCATACTATGACATACTCAGCGAATAAAATAATCCAAGTCTGATAGTTCACAAACTTAAAAACAGAGAAAAATTCTAAATACTTCTGCAACATTTTCTTGTACAAAAACATTCATAAATAACTCAAAACTTAACCAAACTTAACAAAATCAAAGCCAAAATGTGCGTCAAGACGGCCACGAGGTACCGAGCCACAAGGGCCCATGACACCCCATTCGAAACGACACGTAGCTGAGCCACAAGGGCCCGACCACTGCACTGGAGGCACTCAACGGACCTTGGGGCGGGGCTCAACTAGGCCTGCCCATCAAATCGCCTAGCCATCGGCTTTAGGCAACGGCCCTCTCCTAGGGCCGTTCCCTAGGCCCGGTTGGCAACGACATTAGCCAACGGTCCCCTTGTTGGGTCGTTGGCTGGGACCGATCAACCTACTAGTGCACACAGTCTATGCACCAGATGATTTCTTCTCATCTGCAAAAATAGCTCAGGTATTTCTAACTCATCCAAAACATCAACAACACATCATAGACAAGTAATAAATCATTTAATAGCTCAAATACAACATATATCAAGCATTTCTACACATCAAAGACTTCACAAAGTCTTGTAAAAAGCTTGGGAGTCCATGGGTTTTACCGTTGTAGCTTTATCTCCTTCTAGCTTGGTTTCCATACAACCATCTCAAACATCTACAACCCCCTTCACCCCCTAAACATCTCAAACAAACCATACAACCAACCTAACTTATAAGCTCAGAGAAGGATGGAAGCAAAGATGAAATGAAAGACTAGGATTAAGAGGGAAAAGATGAAGAATACTTATTGTTCTTGCTTGTGTTCTTGCAGGGGAGCTCAAGGGTGGAAACAAGAGGCTAAGTCTGATAAGGGATCAATATATAGGAGCACAAAACCCTAGGTTGATTCCATATGATTGATTGGTGGCAAAAATATAATTACTTTGGCTAGAAAGGTGTTATCTGACAACTTTGGAGTGGTGTGGTCCACCAAGCTTCATGAACTAAGGGCTAGATTTGATATTTTAAATAGTTTGGGGTTGAAAAAGGAATTTTCCCAAAATGATTTCTAGATGAACACTTGGTTTAAGCTTCTCTGAATTCTCCCGGTTTCACTCAGATATATTTCTTAGTTCAAAACGTGGCACGCAATGCACCCGGAAATTTAGGATATTGGAATTTAAATCTATTCTTGGTGTCAGATCAAATTTAAAAAGGGCTCAAAATAATTTATTCAACACCATTTTCTTCATAAAAATTTTATGGAGTGAAAATTGACTATTTTGGATTTTCTTAAAACCGGATTTATAAAATAAAATTTTTTTGGGTTGTCACATCCTATCCCCCCTTAAAAGAAGTTTCGTCCCGAAACTTGGAACAACGAAAGGCTCACTTAGTAAGGAAGTATTAGAAGGATACTAAGAGTATCAGAATTAGTTTAAGTATTTCTAGTGAAACACTGAAAGACTTAAGAATCTTTGAGTTCCCAGATACTTTTACTAAACTTAAACTCATCTAGCTATGCAACTTAACTACTAACTGAACTTGAAAGGTTAAACTAATTACCTTGATCAAAGCCTCCCGAGGAACCTCCTGGTGGCATGTAACTAGGATCCCATCCATATGGCGTCCGCCTCTGCACATTCTCAATTCCCATTCTTTCTTCCGATATAGCCGCTCTTTGGTCAAAATTTGCAAATCCATAATTGATTTGAGTGCTCATATTGTTAAACCTGGTATTGATCAGCTCGTACATGTCCTCTTACGAGTGTCCCCTTTGTCCTCCCACGTACTCTCCCTGCGGCTCTGTTTGATGTGTTGCAACTGGCTCTCCTTCATTTCCTACTCCCATTTCCAGGTCTATTCTCACAGCATTCCCTTCCCCACTTGCCTCAGCTATATGTCTAGCCTCAATCCCTACACTTGCCCATCTCTTTTGTGGTATGTTCAAGCTAACCACAAGTGCTATTCTCTCGTCCAAGGGCTTCCTTGCAATCTAAGACAAGGTAAGGTGCTCATTGTCCACAATCTGGTACAATTCGTAGTACCTTAGATTAGTGGCTGTCAAAGCCGATCTCATAGTCCTTTGTATTCTTTCTCCACGCTCGGGCAGATTCATCTTAATAAACACCCAACACAACATCATACCATAGGGCAAAGACTTTCTGTTTCTTGACTTGGAGTAGGACATGTGTTTGAGTATTAGGGCTGGAAAATTTATCTTATGTCCAAACCTCAAAAGAAAGGCAATTGTGCAAGTCCAACTACCAATCTCATTAGAGTTGTTCCTACACGGGAACAAACATTCTTCTATCAGCAACACTAACAACTTTTTCTCGCCGTTTAAGGCAGACTTTTCAGGTATATATTCCTTAGGGAACTCTTCCCTACTACTTGTCATATATCTCAGATATTCAAGGTAGGTCACCCTATCATAGGCAATCCAATCATCCCGATCATATGTATATATTCCCTCCATCGGTAAATCAAACTAATTTGCCAATTTTTGTGGCGTTAATTCTATCTTGATACCTCTCACATTAGATGTAACATTTCTGATCCCCTTCTTGTGCTTGGTGGACAGGTTCTCATAAAATTCAATGACTAAATTCGGATAAATTTCCTCCTGAATCCTTAGGAACTTCCTCAATAGCCCTCTACTTCTTAACATTCCATAAAAATCCTCAGAAAAGTGCTCAGGGAAGTAAGTTTTACCTCCAATGAACGAATAGTTGGAACCTTCATGGCTAGTCTCCTCCACTTGCTTCTTTCCCTTGGTCATTATCGTCCAACCTCTTGTGTTGAACTTGTTGAGAAAAGGAAAGATGCCTTCCACTAATATTTTTCTTGTGCTTGGAAAAGCTTGTAGAATGAACTCTTGAATTTTTCTTGGGAGAGATTTGGTGTTTTGAAGACGATATATTTTTGTTGGAGTTGAGGCAGAAGCTATGCAAGAGAAGAAGATGGGGAAAACTTGCTTTGCAACTGATTTGGGGAAACTGGGCGGAGAGAAATAACTCACCGGGGCTAGGGCACGACCCTCTATGGGCCCCGGTTCGAGGACCGTTGTCAGCCTAGCCTGACACGACCTCAGACCACGTCCCGTTTCAACGGAACGGACCACTTCACCTTCCATTGTCTAGACTCGACTACGTGTCGGGTAAAGTGGTTGGGTCCGATCCGGCCCCAATTCCCACTTGGTCTTCTGACTTTGTCCAAAATCCAATTAGGGTCAAAAATGAGTGTAGTCCTTCAATTTTAGGCATTCCAATTTCTTAGTCAATCCTTTGACATTCTCAAATTCTTTTTCAGGATTACTTGAACCCTCTTAAACTCAAAACAAAACTTGATTTAATTCTTCCTTAACGAAAATGGACTCTTTCCATTCTAACTTTACTTGAGTTAAACGCTACCTTCAAAACTACTTCTTTTAACATAAACTCTATTCGTTCCCTAACGATTTGGCTGATTATTCCTCACTAACTTGTTCCTACAAGTTTCACTTTACTCTTGCCCAACTTCTCAAAAGCATTACTATTTAACACTTAGATTTCTTAAATCATCAAACAGCACACAAACAACAAGAAATAAGGCAAATTCATAAGCACTTAATTTCCAGTTTAGGGTATTACCTTTCTCAACTCCACGTCCTCCAGCCCGGGTCTGCCCCATGACCATAATCTTGCTTGATCCGGCTCCTGCTGCACATCCTGGCTGAGCTCCTCCTCGGCCCTGATTGCCATTGTAACACCCCGAAATTTTGAATCCTTTAAAACTTATATAATAAAGGTAAATCCTCATTAAATCTCGAAATCAAACATAAGAGTATGGGGTGCTATGCCACACCTGAGCTAAAGAACTCAGGTGCACAGGCTAACTAACTAAAATCCTTAAATAATGTAAATACATAAGCATGGCACGCAGGCCGAAAGGGAAACTAGCTACTCTACGCCTCGGATCTCTAGCGCGCTATGGGATCTACTCGTCTGTGCCTGAAAGCCAAATATATCTGTTCAGCGAGCGATGCTGGTAACAAACTCCAACGCGTTGAAATACGATATAGGTATATATATATATATATATATATATATATATATATATATATATATATATATATATATATATATATATATAGATATACAAAAATCATTTTGAAGCAGGAAGATATATACTTAGGAGACTCTAGCTTTAAAACCAAGAATAGACTCAGCAAATAGGGACAAGCACATTAGTCAATGATAAACAGTTAAGTAGAGTTAACATCATAAGGAATACGCATCTAAGGTCACAGATTACTTTTCAATTCAAACACATCATCATTCAAGTATCATTCATATCACATAATCATTGATGGCGCCACGGGACCAATCGCATGCCGCGAACATGAGGGTTAATGCTTATAGCATTAACACGGCCCCGCAGCACCCTACCTCAGTACCGCAGTACGAGGGGAGTTGATCGCAACCAACCCTTTGAGAACCGCTGACGAACTCAACGTCGGACCACGATCCGACACACCGCTGACGCGCCCAGTCGGTGGACCGCGATCCCCTTTACAAGGGGGGACTTACGGCCCTACACACCGTTGGTGCGCACAATCGGCGGGCCGTAGCGGATCAAGCCCGACACACCGCTGAGCTAAACTCAGTCGGTGGGCAAAGAACCTCGGAGACTACGGTCCTGCATACCGATGTCCCACCACTCGATGGGTCGCAGCCAGTCGTAGCCCTACACACCGCCTGATTACTCAGGTCGGTGGACTACAACCTTCCTCAGCTTGTTGGCCCCATACCGCCTCGCGCATCCCGGTCGGTGGGTCATATCACCGAGGCCCATGTGGACCTTCAGTCCTATACATAATCTTTATATACCTGACCGATCTTAATCGGCCTGGTTAACAGTTGGGATGGTTCTCAGCCCATTCAACTGCCCGTATAGCCCAATTGGTTTTAACCAAGTTGGGGTCATGCATCACGTAACACACAATAGCACATAATAACACATAAATCACATAGGGGAGGGGGAGACATATAATTAAGCTTACCTGTGATCATTCACACACTAAGAATAGTTCCTAAGGGCTCATATAACTTCCACCTAGGTCCACGGGTTCCCAATTCAACTAGCATGCAATTTCTAAGATTCGTTTAACCTACGAATGGTACCCGAAATTCCAAACTAGACTCAGGCACGACAAACGGGGTCCGTTGGGACACCATGGGGGACGGGGAACATCAAACGGGGAAGCCGGGGACCCGGGGTGGGGTGTGGACCAGCGGGTAGCCGGTGGGTGGGGGTCACCCGCCGACTGTCCGCCGGTGGGCGCTGTTCCGGGCAGCGCCTCTTTGGGCAGCGGGTAGGTGGTGGGTTCCCCCACCCCCACCTACTCCCCACTGACTCATTTATCACAAATTCGTCCCGGGATCTTTCGTGGAACCCGAAACCATGCTTGGACACTTTTAAACGCAAATAACGACATCACATAAGCAATTAACGGATCAAAAGTAGGAATCATGTAGGACTTATCTTATTACAGCTTCTAAATATAAACAATACCCGATCATGCGAATTCCCACCCAAATATAAATCAAGAACATCTTCAATCCAAATTCCCAATCCATCCTAGGGCTCTAGTCCCACCCAAATCATCAAGAACATATTTGTTTCTTAACAGCACGAAAATATCAAGATTCGTCAAGAATCATCATATCATAATCAAGAATATCTCTTTAACATCTAGGTCATCAAGATTCTCAAGAAAGCATATAAGTCATCTTATCAATCATGAAGAACATATAATTATCATAGAAGAATTCAATCAAGACACAAGAATATAGAGGGAGGCCAAGGAAAGAGATTATAACGAAGAAAATAGGTTTTGTTGAGACATGGGTTACCTCTTAGCCTTAATTAATCATCCCTTGGCTATTAAGGCTCTTCCCTAAGATTTCCATCCGTTTTGATCTCTCTAGGCTTGGTAGTGGGGAGTCCCTTGGGAATTCTTGTGTGGTGATATCTATTGTGGTGTGACTTCTAGGTGCCTCCTATGTCCTTATATATATATATATATATATATATATATAGAAAAACGCTCATATGTGGTCATGTCATTAGGTGTGGTCGTGTGGTCGTATCTGTGTCGTTGAATCAGTTTAATCTAAAGGCTGTGGTAATTCTGAGGATTTTCGCGCGTTTTAGTAAGTGGGGGTGTTATGGTAATTACAGTGACCATTTATAGCGGGCAGGTTCCAGAATACACCAACAGTGTTGACAACATACACCAATAGTGTAATAAAACACACCACAGTGAAACACACCAATGGTGTATTCCCGTGTTATGGTAATTACAGTGGCCATTTATAGCGGTCGAGTTCTAGAATACACCAACAGTGTTGACAACATGTACCAATAGTGTAATAAAACACACAACAATGTGATTTTCCTTATTCCGGTGTTTTATGACAAGTTTACCCTTACAGTTCGCTTGGTAGAAGAATGTGCGCGAAAATACTGAAAAAATCTTGATTAATATGATTCATTAGATCTATCTAATCTAATGGTCTATAATTGACCATATGACCACACCTAACAACATGGCCACATGTGATCACTCCTCTCTCTCTCTCTCTATATATATATATATATATATATATATATATATATATATATATATATATATATATATATATATATATATATATATATATATATATATATATATATATATATATATATATATATATATATATATATTTAGGAGTCCTAATTAGGGTCTGAATGGTATGGGTTTACTGATTCTATTCCTTATAGGACTAAGGACTTGTTTTAGGGATAAGGGTTCATGGTCCATGGTGGACCAATTAATTAATTAAAGAGAGTCCTAACCATAATCTGAATAGTAAAGGTATACTTTCTTTATTCCTAATAGATGTGTAGGCCTAGGATTCCTAATTAGGATATGATTAGTAAAATGTTGACTTTCTTTATTTCTAATGAGCTTACGACTCTAGTGTAGGCAAGGGTCCACGATCCGTGGTGGACCACATTAATTAATTAAAGGGATTTCTAATCAAATTAAATCTTTTTAATTATTATTAATGGAATTAATTAAATAATTAATTCGGGTTTAAAGGCCGTAACACGGGGTGTTACACTCCCCCCCCCCCCCCCCCCCCCCTTACAAGAACCTTCGTCCCCGAAGCTTGGAAATCAATTTGGGGTAAAGAGCCCAAATTAGTATAGTAGTTTATAAGGAAGGCATTATATGGGAAGTATATACACATACGCATATAGATTCACTGGGTTTGAGCCTGACTATTGTGCTGGAAAAATGCACCAAATAACAAGGTCACAAATACGCAACACACGATATGTAAGTTTTACGGGTGACTAATGCATAACATGACATGATCTTTATTTAATTATTTTATAATGATTTAACATATAGGATCACAAGTTGTACGTGATCGTATAATTATTTATGTACCTAAATGAGAGGCAAATATCACGCAGGTGCAGATTCAGATAGCCACATAATTAGTATATATGCACATATGTCAACACAGGCGAACCTCATTTACGAATGAGTGTAGACATTTAATTATGTAGTGTAGTATGTTGTGAGCCTAGATGTCATATATGTAGGATCTATGTCTAATCCTTGTGCTTAGCAGATTATACCAAATATTCACAGTTACGAAGCAACAAGCCTAACATGTATGATAATTAACTATTTATGTTATATGCGAAACTTGTAAGTTGGCATGCCTATGTGTTCAATCGTAATTATGCTAAACATGCAATTTCTTAAGTCTATGGGCATAGAGTGTGAAGGCATGTGGCCCTATTTTAAGTCTTAAATAATAACTAGTCCTATGGAATCATAAAGCACACATATGTATTATTCCACATGTTAGTCTAGTGCATGATTAACAATTAAATTCACGTACTTAATATCGTGGCATAACCAAACTTTTGTCATATAAATTCAGGAAGGTCGTAAGTCATATAATAATTAGTCAAATAGCGAAAGTTAGATTCTGAGGAAAAGATTGTAAGTAATTAGGAGGAAGGCTCTTGCTTCTTATGGGGTAATTAAATTCTGGGGAGGCAATAGAATTAGGATCTTTATTTTGTATTCCATGGATAACGGCGGGTGATCTCATAACAAGTATTGGAACTTATATGCAAATTGTTTGTAATTAATAATATTGTGTATATGCATAGTGGGATGCCTTATAACATACCGTTTTTTTTTTTTTTTTTTTTTTTTTTTTTTTTTTTTGTTTTTTTTTGTCTAGCATGCGTGTAAGTGTGTATTTTACATAAACACGTGAGCTATGTGGTTTGACATGTAATGCACATGAAAAATATAAATTTTGACTTATAGTTTGGACCATGCAATTTGCATATAAATATTTTAGTAATTACGAGTAAGATAGCCTAGGTTCACAAATACTAGAAGTTCTATCTTGAGAATTTAATCACACAAGCACTTAGGAAAATTAGTTTTATCTTGGTGGCAATTAGATTTTAGGTAGGCATAAATCTTACCTCTAGAAGCCCGGGATACCTAAACAACTTTATAGTTGAAGACCCTTGGTTGCTAATTCCTAACTCAATTGATGACCTGATGATGAGGCTAAAGTTTTTAATTATTTAGGGAAGGTAGGAGTGGTAACAGGGAGGTCATGCAAAGGGGAAAAGTAGAATTAGGGCTATCCCAGGGTATGTGTATATATATGTATATATATAACAGTGATGTAGTTTGTACGGAATGATATTTCAGGGTTAGGATATGCTAAGGGCAAGCTTATAGGTGTGCGTAAGATTATTGTAGCTAGGGTGCATGTGTATGGTTTGGGGGCTAGGGATTTATTGTATATAATGTAACAATTTATATATGGATACGTATGAATAGGGGAGGATGTTCTATAGGCTCACAAGTTTACACACACACACACACACACACACACACACACACACACACACACACACACACACACACACACACACACACACACACACACACACACACACACACACACACACACATATATATATATATATATATATATATATATATATATTTAAGCGTATAGGGACGTACCGTACATGACGCAACCATTTTTAAGATTAGGCAAGTGATTTAGGATTAGGGTGTAATAAAAAATAAAAATAATAATAGTAATAATAATAATAATAATAATAATAATAATAATAATAATAATAATAATAGTAATAATAATAATAATAACAATTTGGTGTAAGTGTAGCATATGAACGTAATTGGGGATTACTACATATCTTACATACATACATACATATATATATATATATATATATATATATATATATATATATATATATATATATATATATATATATATATATATAATAGGAGTTTTAGGGGAATATATCTAGGATAGTAGCGATGTACCTATTTATGTATAAATGTTTGTTTAGGGGGGTCATTATCTTAGTGGTAGAGGGTCCTAAACAAGGTATGGGAAGCTTGTGGTCTATTATGCAACATGGACCAAGGTCTAGAGGGATAGTTTTAAGATATATTTTTCCACGGATAATTTCTAGATGACCACTTGTTTTAGGTTTCTACCGGTCTCACTCAGATTGAATTTTGGGTTGAAACTTAATACGCAATGTATCCGAGGGTTTAGATTTCAAGTAATAGGATTAGTCCCTATAATTTCTATGTAAATATAAACAAATCAATTAGGAAGATAATTCGGTGTTCAAGCATTAGATTGTTATTTATATGTTTAAACACATAGAAAGTATCAAGGGAGACACACAAAGGCACAATGGATCAATAAAAATGAGAAGTCAAGAAAACATACCGGACCAGTGGGCGCGAGGTGGGCGGTCGACCGCCTGTCAAGTCCCCACTGGAATGTGGCAGTGGGCACGTGGTGGGTGGCCGACCTCCTGCCAAGGCCCCATTGGAACGTGACTGTGAAGGAGGAATCATTTCGGGAAAAGCCCTGAGAATGCACAATTTTAAGTTCAAGAAATTTCATACTTATGTGAACAGTGAAAGGGGTTTGAATACATGGAAAAACTCAAGGGATCACGTTATTAATAAGGAATATAGGAGACTTCAACTAAATATCATAAGGATCCCACACCCCATTCTTCCCCTTCTTAATTAAAGCTATGTTCCCCAAAATTTTCCTTCATGCAACTCATGTAAGTATTTATCGGGCTATTTAGTGAGTTAACTATATTGGTCAATTTATGATTTAGGATAAGTGAGCCCTCATAAGCTGAATAAAATTACTAATTACAAGTTCCAAAATACTTTATCAAGTAACAAATATCCAAATAATGCATGTTTGATCAAATAGTTAAGTAATAATATGCAGTTCTTAACACGGTCTAAAGTCAATTAGGAACATATGTTTAAGCAAATAAACAAGTATGATAATCAAAGAGTGATAAGCAACAAAGCAGGTAAAAGCATGCAAGGACATCTCAAATTTCTAGGGCCAGTATGTGGAATGAAGAGTTAGTGTGTTGTACCCTTACCTTGATATGATAAGCGGAGGGGGAAATTCTTTAAATTAATGTGGGGTAAAGTGAGGGGAGGTTATGTGATGATATGTAGGTTCACAATCTCACCGCGCGTCCTAAGATTCCTGAATCCTATGTCCCTAAATACCTAGAGTTCAAGCCTAATGTCCTAAAGTCTGGTCTTAAGGGTTATATCCTAGGTTCAAACTTAGGCTCTGATACCAACTATAACACCGCGAAATTTTGAAACTTTTTAAACTTATATAATAAAGGTAAATCCTCATTAAATCTCGAAATCAAACATAAGAGTATGGGGTGCTATGCCACACCTGAGCTAGAGAACTCAGGTGCACATGCTAACTAACTAAAATCCTCAAATAATGTCAATACATAAGCATGGCACGCAGGCCGAAAGAGAAACTAGCTACTCTACGCCTCGGATCTCTAGCGCGCTCTGGTATCTACTCGTCTGTGCCTGAAAGCCAAATATATCTATTCAGCGAGCGATTCTGGTAACCCACTCCAACACGTTGAAATACGATATAGGTATATATATATATATACACAAAAATCATTTTGAAGCAGGAAGATATATACTTAGGAGACTCTAGCTTTAAAACCAAGAATAGACTCAGCAAATAGGGACAAGCACATTAGTCAATGATAAACAGTTAAGTAGAGTTAACATCATAAGGAATACGCATCTAAGGTCACAGATTACTTTTCAATTCAAACACATCATCATTCAAGTATCATTCATATCACATAATCATTGATGGCGCCACGGGACCAATCGCATGCCCCGAACATGAGGGTTAATGCTTATAGCATTAACACGGCCCCGCAGCACCCTACCTGATAGGAATATTTTTGTAAGTTTTGATGAGCCAAATGTATCTTTAGATCCCCTTAGTTTTTAAGTCTTTAGTACAAGCATCATAAATCAGAATATTGAAATCAGAAGGAATCTACCATAGGAAGAACAAAATTAATTTGAGAAATTAATTTTGGTCCTACGAGTATTCATCCGTGAAAGAAGCATAAAGCAATGGCGTTGCAAGGAATGATCGGATGAGCCTAACGGCGAAATGGTAGAGGTCCTTACTTTAAATGATCACACTCGAGATCGATTCTCCCCAAGGACCTATGTTTTTTTATAAGGCAGATTTTGAAGGAGCACAATGTGACCAAATCTGAAAGGAGCACAATGTGACCAAATCTGAAAGGAGCACAATGCTGCTAAGGAGCACAATGCTGTCAGAAGAGCACAATGCTACCTAAGAATCACAATGTTGTCTAAGAAGCACAATGCTGTCAGAAGAGCACAATGCCACCTAAGAAGCACAATGTTGTCTAAGAAGCACAATGTTGTCAGAAGAGCACAATGTATCGAAAGAAGCACAATGTTCAAAGTCAAGGAGCACGATGTTCAAGTCAAAGGAGCACAATGTGGCAAAAGAGTAAGATTATCAGAAATTGGATAAATTCGAAGGAATTTACTCCAAGTCCACCCACATGCCACAAGACTCCAAAATTGCCTGAAAGACATTTGATCAGAACGGAAAAAATATTTATGAAGACATGAATATAAAAACTTATCCTAGAAATAAATTCTATCAGATGAATTTATTTCAAAGATACGTTGGATATTCAATGTAACAAGAAAAATAATATTTTAAAAAACAACTAGAAAATCAAGTTGTGATAAAATATTATTTGTCAGGCAAGTTGACAATCAAATCAAAATTGAAGACCTACTATTGTCAACAATATCAGGCTATGAAGATTCAAATTTCAAATATCAAATTATCCCACTCCAACGGATATATTTGATTGACTATAAAAAGCCATGAAGACTTGAAGACAAAGTGTGTGGGGAGCAGAGGTGAACGAGATAGAAGTGCAATACAAGTGCAAAATTCAAAAGTGCTAGTGCTCAAAATATTCTAAGAGACTTAGTCTGAATAGTCTCAAATCTAGTTGGAGAGAGAAATACAAATCCTTGTATTTGTAAATTATAGAAAGAGTATAGCTGTGTGCAAAATACTCTAGTGAGTGTAGCTGTGTGCAAAACACTCGTAGTTGCTAAGTGTAGCTGTGTGCAAGACACTTAGTTGGCGTTGAGTATAGCTGTGTGCAAAATACTCGGGAGTTGAGTATAGATGTGTGCGAAATACTCGGGAGTTGAGTATAGCTGTGTGCGAAATACTCGGAGTTGAGTGTAGCTGTGTGCGAGACACTCGGAGCAGGGTGTAGCTGTGTGCAAGACATCCGGAAGAAGTGCCTGTGTAGCACTTGTTCACTATTGTAACTGTGTGTGGAAAATAGTGAATTTCTCCTAAACGTGAAAGGAGAAAAGTGGACTAGGAAGATTACGCCACTTCCGAACCACTATAAATTGCCCTCTCTCATTTACATACCGCACTTACATTATTTGCTATATCTATCTATCTCATCCGACTAACCCGTTTACTATTCACAGTTAATCTTAATCATCCGGGTTTAGTGTGTTCTCACGTATGCATGTGACTCAAACTTCTCGAGCTTAAATACTAATTTATTCTAAGCAAGTTTGACGTGCTGCATGTAACATTCGTCTCATGGACGACGTGACACGATATTTATTTACAATCTTGAATATTGTTATTATATATTGAGTGCACCATCTCCTTTATATATTCAAGATATCTCTGTCACTTTACATATCATTTGTACCTATCTTACTTATACTTGCACACTTAATTTACTAGTTGGGCATAACTCTTTACTATTATTCCACTGTGCAGTACAAACTTGCTCTATTTACTTGTTACTTAGAGTTGAAGTTAACGAAGAGTTATTTAATTTGAAAAAGCTTGAAAGTCTATTCACCCCCCCCCTCATGTAGACTTTCACCACCCTATCGGGACCAACAATTGGTATCAGAGCGGTTGTCTATTTGAGTCAATTTTGACTGCTAGAAAGATCTCGAAAAATCAAGATGATGAAAAGAGATAATGCTCTTGCCCAAAATTTATTATTTTCCTTAGAAAAATTTGACGATTGGAAAATTCGCATGCAGGTACATTTATCCGCATTACACGATGAAATGTGGGAAGTAGTTACAAGTGGTCCTATTGAGATTTTACAAGTCAACACTTCATCCGTACAAACAAGTGACACTCCACAGTACATTCCAAAACCAGAAGTGGAATGGTCTCGTGAAGATAGAACAAGAAATAACTTGGACAATATTGCCAAGGATATTTTGTTTAAATCTATCGATGACACGATATTTCCAAAAGTTAGAAAGTGTCAATCCGCGAAGGAAGTTTGGGAAACGCTCATTCAAATTGGTGAAGGAGACGAACAAGAAAAGGATAATAAACTCACTATAGCATTAAAGAAATTCGAGGATTTCAAAATGCTAACCGGCGAGAATATTACCGACATGGAAACAAGATTTGCCAAAATCTTAGGAGAGATTAATGATCTTGGAAAAGATATTAATAAAAAAGAAATCTCACTCAAAATTCTACGTGGTCTACCATCTACATGAGACATGAAGGTCACAGTCATGAGAGATCATATGGATCTAAAAACCCTATCAACCGATAAGCTCTTTAGTGATCTAAAAGCTTATGAATTTGAGATGAAATCAAGATTAGAGGAAGATCATGAAGAAAAGAACAACGCGCTTATAGCCGAGCAACCATCAACCTCAAGGTCAGTACAAAATGTTGAATTATTGCCTAATGATCAATTTGCTCTCTTTGTCAAGAAATTCAGGAAATTCATGAAGAGAAGCAACTACAAGAAAAATCCACAAGGGAAATCATGGAATACAACGAAGAATTCGAAGAAAGAAATTATTGAGGAAGATTCAAATTTGTGTTACAACTGTAGAAAACCGGGACACTTTGCAGCAAGTTGTCCATATCCCAAGGTGAGTAAAAGTCAGTACACAAATGTTACTAACCCTCAACAGGAAGAATTCAAGCCCAAAGATAAAAGATTAAAAGAAAGAAGAAAAGCACTCATCAGTGACCCACTTGAAATAAGTGAGTCAGAAGAATCTTCAAGTGATGAAAGTGACACCTCAAAGGATGACAATGCAATGTTTTGCATGAGCATCTCCAACAACACACCACACGAGGACATGTGTCTTATGGCTAATGGACATGAAGAAAATGAGGTAACATCTAAATCTTATGACTATGTTAATTCTTCATTTTCTAGAGAGTCCCTCTTTCACTTAATGGAAGAATGTCAAACCGTAATGGACACTCACTCTCAACTCAAAGAGCGCAATAATCATCTGATTCTTGAAAAAGATCAATTAAATGAAAAATTGCAAAATGCTCTACTTGAAGTGAAAGACTTGAAAGATAAAATTATTTGTCTTCAAGAAGAGTGTAAATCAAGGGAAGTGAGAGAACACAACCTCAGAGAGGTTATAGCAACATTTACGCATTCATCCAAAATAATGGACAAAATGGTAAATATGCAAAAACCCTCAAGTGATAAAACCGGACTTGGTTATGATCCATCGTGTTCTCAAGCCTCCGAGAAATTGACCAATTCTACTACTACTTTAAGTAACAAAGTTCAAGTAGTAAAATTTGTAAAAGGTCAAGAAAGCACAGTGAGACAAGGAATTGGTTACCAAACTGATGTCAAAATTAACACTGTTGGACCAAAGCCTCAAAGAAACAATATTTCGTCCATACAGTACACTAAAAGACAAAAGTTTGTTCCTAAATGGAAATACACCAATGAGTCTAGTGCACAAAGTCCTCATAGGAAAATGAGAAAATATCCGAGGATTGGGGCAGGGAGATTCTATCCCTCTAAACAAGATTGGTTTGGAAATATTAAACCATGGACTAAGTCCAGATTTAATGCTTATCACAGGCCCAAACAATCTATATCCCACGTGCCAATAAATCGAGTCAATTTTCAAAAACCGGCACAAAAAATGTTTTCAAAAATTAAATATGATTATAATGTGTTTAATGGTTACCAATCACCTAAACTTAGATCAGTGAGTACAAGGTGGATTTGGGTACCAAAAATGACTAACGCCCAAGGACCCAAGTCAAGTTGGGTACCTAAAAATGTTTAATTCATTTGCAGGAAGTTTGGTACTTCAATAGTGGATGTTCTAGACACATGACTGGAAATAAATCAAGTCTTGTGAATCTTAAAAATATCGAAGGACCAAAAGTCGTATTCGGTGGAAATGAACGATACGACATAACAAAAGGAATCGGTACAATATTTCGAAATGGTTTGAAAATCGAAGATGTATCCTTTGTTGAAGGTCTAAAATTCAACTTGTTAAGTACAAGTCAATTTTGTGACAAAGGATATCTAGTAGAGTTCTTCAAAGAGAAGTGTCAAGTGAAAAATAATTCCACAGGAGAAGTTGTTCTCGAAGGAATAAGAAAGAAAAATATGTACGTTGTGGATTGGAACACAACAAAAGAATCAGTGTGTCTACTAGCAAACAACTCACACGCAACAAGTTGGGAATGGCACAAGAAGTTAAATCATCTAAACTTCAAGACTATCAACAAGCTAGCAAGAAACAAATTAGTTGAAGGTCTACCCGACATTGTCTACAAGAAAGATCAAATGTGTGATGCTTGCCAAAGAGGAAAGCAAGTCAAGTCATCTTTCAAATCCAAAGCTCAAGAATCTACAACAAGACCGCTAAGTCTACTACACATGGATCTATTTGGTCCAGTAGACCCAGCAAGTCTAAGTGGTAAGAAATATACACTAGTTGTTGTTGATGACTTTTCCAGGTACACATGGACAATATTTCTCAAAAAGAAAAATGAAGTGGAGCAAAAGTTGCCAGAGCTACTGAAGCTACTACAAAATGAGAAAGACTTGAAAATTGCAAAAATCCGAACGGATCGTGGAACTGAGTTCGTGAATCAAGTGATTGAAGCCTACTGCAATTCCCAAGGAATTCTACATCAACTATCTGCCGCACGTACACCTCAACAAAACGGTGTAGCTGAAAGAAGAAATAGAACGCTAAAAGAAGCCGCACGAGTGATGATTACGTCAGCCGAGCTACCTAAAAGATATTGGGCTGAAGCAATCAACACCGCTTGCTACACACAAAATCGGAGCTTGATACATAAGTCTTACAATAAGACTCCGTACGAATTATGGAAAGGGAGAAAACCTAAACTCAACTATTTCCATACTTTTGGTATCAAATGGTTTATTCTTAATAATGGAAAAACATATCTAAAGACTTTTGATGAGCGTGCAGATGAAGGAATATTTTTGGGATATTCATCTACCAGTAAAGCATTCAGAGTATTGAACAAGAAATCAATGGTGGTAGAAGAATCAATTCATGTCACATTTGATGAAGCTCATATGAATGAAACCCAAAGCAACAAAAATGATCAGGAGATTTGTCAAGTTGAAAAATCATTTAATGATGCTGACATATCTTTTAAAGATCAAATTGTACAGGGTATGGAGCAATTGGACATTGATTGCAATAGTGAAGGACACGTGGAAGCCAATAAAGATGCACACGTGGAAAATCAAAACTCTCAAGTCAATACACAAATTGGAGATCAATCTGATGAGCAAAATGTGTCTACCTCCAATTTACCTACTGAACAGGGAAACGTGGAAAGCTCATACAATCTACAACCTGACTTGAGATGGCTCAAAAATCACCCTCCAGAGCTAGTGATTGGAGATCCACGAGAAGGAGTAAAAACAAGGTCCTCAAGTATAAATTCTTTATTCTCTTGTTTTCTTTCTCAGGTGGAGCCCACAAGCATTGAAGAAGCACTAAGTGATCCAGATTGGATCAATGCAATGCAAGAAGAGCTTGAACAGTTTAAGAGAAATGACGTATGGGAATTAGTTCCAAGACCTGAAAATTACAATGCAATTGGAACAAAATGGGTCTTTCGGAATAAAGCTAATGAGGATGGAATCTTCATTCGAAATAAAGCACGTTTAGTGGCAAAAGGATATCCACAAGAAGAAGGCATAGATTTCGATGAAACGTTTGCACCCGTTGCAAGACTAGAAGCCATCAGAATATTTCTAGCTTATGCCGCATACAAGAATTTCACTGTCTATCAAATGGACGTGAAAAGTGCATTTTTAAACGGATTACTTGAAGAGGAAGTCTACGTTGAGCAACCTCCCGGTTTCGAGGTAAAAGGTGATATTAATAAGGTCTACAGATTAAAGAAGACGTTATATGGGTTAAAACAAGCACCGAGAGCTTGGTATGACACCCTATCAAAGTTCCTAATTAACTGTGGTTTCACAAAAGGCCTTGTTGATAAAACCTTATTTAGAATTCAAGAAAATGATCACATTTTATTGGTACAAATTTATGTTGATGATATTATCTTTGGAAGTACTAATAAAATTCTTTGTGAGAAATTTTCTAAGCTCATGTAGAATAAGTTTGAGATGAGCATGATGGGAGAATTGAATTACTTTCTTGGACTACAAGTAAAGCAACTCAGCGAAGGAATATTCATCAATCAGGCCAAGTACACAAAAGATCTGATAAGGAAATTTGGTCAAGATGGAAAATCCTCAATCAAGACCCCGATGAGCACATCTTTACGATTAGATAAAGATGATGAAGGCAAGGATGTTGACGAAACAAAATATCGAGGAATGATTGGATCATTACTATACCTCACTGCAAGTCGACCAGATATATCTTACTCAGTGGGAGTATGTGCTAGGTTCCAGTCAAAGCCAAAAGAGAGTCATCTTCTTGCTACCAAGAAAATCATCCGATACTTAAAAGGAACAGTCAATGTGGGATTATGGTATCCCAAAGAAGGTAATTTTACACTAACTGGTTTCTCAGATGCAGATTTTGCAGGATGTAAAATCGATCGCAAAAGTACCTCAGGAACGTGCCAGTTCTTAGGGGGAAGGTTGGTTTCATGGTTCAGCAAAAAGCAAAACTCCATAGCTACAAGTACAGCCGAAGCTGAATATATAGCTGCTGGAAGTTGTTGTGCGCAAATTCTTTGGATGAAACAACAGCTGAAAGATTATGGCATGAATTGTGAAAATGTCAATATATTGTGTGACAATACAAGTGCTATTGCCATAACACATAATCCCGTGTTACATTCAAGAACAAAACACATTGATGTGAGACATCATTTTATCCGGGATCATGTTAAAAAGAAGGAATTATCAATCGAATATATCCCGACCGAGAATCAATTAGCTGATATTCTCACAAAGCCTCTGTGTGAATCAAGATTTTCGAAATTGAGACACGAAATGGGCATGATTGAATTGAGCTAAGTTTCTAAACTCTATTCTAATTATAAGCTCAATTTTTCATATGATATTTCGACACTTTATCTGATTTAAATTTTCGTGCATATGTGTCACACATGCAAAAAATGTCACATCTTTTTAAAGTCCACCTATATCTATTAAATGGTGTTAAAGCACATAGTGCTTATATATCTTTCTAACCGTATATCTATATACATATATACAAGTAGAAATCATTTAGATATGCCAAATCTTACCATTTAAGAGTGATAAGATGGTGTGATGATAGAATGTCTTAAATGAGAACACCTTTTTATGGTAGTTGTGCACAATAAATAGTCTAGAAAGAATAGATTTCTCTTTCTTCCATCTACATAAAAACGTGTAGATACATACATATTATTTTTGAACAGATTTAGTGCTCTTTGAATTTTATTTCAGGTAAAATCAGTCCGAGTATCTAAATTTTTGGCGCCACATCAGCAGACAAATTGGATGGAGAATATATAACCTAAACTAACTATCAGTTAGGTCAAAGGTTGGAAGCTATTGGAATATCAAAAATACCCCTCACTTATTAAAAATCAACATTTAATTGTGAGGATATTTGTGTAAAGACACCTCTTTTCTACCCAATCGGTTGGAGAAGCCACCATCACACTCAAATTTTCAAGGCCGGAGGAAGTTTTGACCCTCAAGGATTCCTCAAAGAAGCCGAGAACTCTCATCTTGCACAAAGAATCATCAATGCACTTCAACAAAGCAATCTAATGAGGTTATGTTCTTACTCATATTCTGGATTTTATGATGAAGATGTAGCAGAGTTTTATATGAATGCCAAGGTTGTTGGATGGACCATTGAGTCCACCGTGAATGGAACTCTCATCACCATTGATGAACACGAGTTACACACAACCTTTGGACTGCCCATATCTAGTCCAGAACAACCACTGTTGGACTTAGATGTTCATTTATATGATCATACGGAAATTTGGATAGAAATTCGGAATGAGAATGCCTCTCTCGAACCAAATCTTTCCGGTCAAAAATCTGAGTTGAAGTTGGAGTATGAAATGCTTGTTAAAATTCTCTACAAATGTATGTTGTGCAAATTAAATAGCATGGAAGATATTTCACCCGTAAGAATTGGTTATGTACATGCTATCATGAATGTTGTTAGGGGTGATTGGAGTAAGCTTGTCTTGAGCCGAATTGCACACTTTGTGAAAGGTGCAAAAATAAGGAATGGGAAGTTCAACCGTATATTAGGGTTCGGTTTGCTCATTGGTGAGATTATCAAAAGAAAAGGGTTGACTATGAGGTCAAAGAAGCCTTTTGGGAGTAATAGAATCTTGTTTAAAGATCATGAAGTGATTAGTGATCAGAAAGAGGAAGCCGAGAGGTATCCCAGCTAGAAAAAGACCAGTTGCAGAAATTCTTGGTCTACCCTCTCAATCCCATGAAAACCCTACATCAAGCCAAAATCCAAACACAAGCCATAACCCTACCTCAAGCCTCAACCCTACCACAAGCCAAAATCCTACCACATATCTTAACCCAAATGCAAGCCAAAGTCTCTTAAATCCTTTTTCCCAAATTGCCGAATTGGAAACAATGTTGAATGAGGAGATTCATCAAGTTGAAGGTTTAGACTTTGTATTAGTGAATGAATACTGTAGAGTCCTAAATTGGAGAAAATGGAGATTTGGTCCTTATGATGAGTTGATGACTAAGGGACCAAGTATGCATGAAGAAGAATTGTTTTCATTAAATTGGATTGGCGATTTTGATGTTTGCCATGCAACCTTGTTGTCTACGGTGAATGGAGCATTTGTGAATAAATTGAAAGCCAAATTGGCCGAAGCTACTGTTGACTGCACTGTTCAAGGTGATTTGCCTACTGAATAAAATTTTTTAGTTGATATGGCCGAATTTGTGACAAGGGATGTTGAAGAAAATGTCACGTATGGTGTACATTTGATGGATAGTGGCTTATATGATGTGAGTGTGTTAAATCTCACTGAAATAAGTCAAGACCAAAATGCCATGCAAGCTAGTCAACATACGGAGGAAATTCAATCTATTAATGCAGAAAGTGCACATGGTGACACTCACGTGCTACACACTCCGGAAAGGGAAGGAAATCTAGTGGAAAATCAAGCTCAATCTCACATGCTTGAAGCCAATTTTGCTCAAGAAGGAGCAAGGTGTTTTCCCTCATCCCGAGAAGAGCAAGAACTTGATGGCACACCTACAAATGAGAAATTAAAAAATCTGGAGAATGTTGTCTTAAGCCTTGTTGACCGAATGGAGAGCATGTTTCAAGGGATCTACACTCATGTGGATCAAGTTGTCAATATTCAAGGTGGAAAATTCGAAGCATCTTTTGATGAAAATCGGAGAAGTCAACAACATTTGATTGATACCCACCAAGCACTTGAAAGACAAGTTGGAAGTTTGAATAACAACGTCAAAGGGCAACTCAATGAGTTCTATATCCAACTTTCCCAAATCCTCAAGAATTCTGGAAAGGCAAATGAAGCAATTGCCGTGAGCCAAAGCCAAGGTATTCTCAATGTTGTTCATCAACATGAAAAGCAGATTAGTGATGTCCACACGGATCTCATCTCAGTTAACACCAAAGTGGGCTGTCTTCGGGGTTCTTATGAGAATATTTCCGAATCCATTTCATCTCTTCGTGAATCGGTTCATACACTTCTTGATTACGCCAAAAAGGGAGAAGAGAGATTCAGTCATTTGGAGAGCATGATTGAGATGATGATGACTGCCATGGCTAGCAGAAATGTTGGCACAAGCAGTAGTAGAGGTGGAGGAGGCAGATCTGCTGGAAGAAATGCACCAAGAAGAGGAGGATTGGAGTATTGGTTCGGTGGTGGTGAAGCTGGCAGTCTAGGAGGATCAAGCAGTGCAAATACCACTAACCGTTCTTTTCGTGATATTGTTTGTGCAGGAGGAAACATTGAGCAAATAAATTGGTACAACCGTGCAGCTCTTTATTTGGAATCCACACCGAGAGATGGTAGAGTTGAAATGCCAAAGTTGGTGACTTTGAATGATCTACCAAAAGGAATGAAGAAAAGTGGTCCTAGTGATCAAAACATGTGGGTTTCAAGTGAAAATTTCAGAAGAATTCAAAGCTATGCTAGAGCCTTGATGATTATGGTTCTAAGGGACTACATCAAAGTCAATGATGCCGAGCTACAAGATGGAAAAAGTCTAGAAGAGTGCATCATATGGTATGAGGAAGGTATACTGCCCGGGAGCAACATCACTGAAGCTTTCAACTACTATTCAGTTGGGCAGGTATGCAACAACTTTGCCATTAGTGACAATTTCGTTGATGTTCAGAACCATATTAACAATGTGCTTAAGGAAAAGAGAAACAAAGTGATTAGATGATTTGTATGATTGGTACAATTTTTGTGGTCCACGGGTACATGAACCCATGAAACAATTTGGAATGATTTGAATTATCTGTTTATGATGCTATTAAGTTGTTTCTTAATTTTATTATTTGTCTTGAAAGGTAATATTTTTATCTTAGAGTGTATCAAATCGCATGAATTGGAAAAATGAAAAAATTCATTATCATTAAAATTCCAAAAATGCGAAATAGGAATATAGTGGCTAAAAATACCTTTCCTAGAGTCAAAATCATTTGTTAAACTCATCTTGGCTATGTCAATGAAAATAAAATCTTTTGAAAAATAATTGTTTTAAAAAGACAAGCCAAATGACTGAGTATAGGTTTTGGCGTCATCAAAAAGGGGGAAAATTGATAGGAATATTTTTGTAAGTTTTGATGAGCCAAATGTATCTTTAGATCCCCTTAGTTTTTAAGTCTTTAGTACAAGCATCATAAATCAGAATATTGAAATCAGAAGGAATCTACCATAGGAAGAACAAAATTAATTTGAGAAATTAATTTTGGTCCTACGAGTATTCATCCGTGAAAGAAGCATAAAGCAATGGCGTTGCAAGGAATGACCGGATGAGCCTAATGGCGAAATGGTAGAGGTCTTTACTCTAAATGATCACACCTGAGATCGATTCCCCCCAAGGACCTATGTTTTTTTTATAAGGCAGATTTTGAAGGAGCTCGATGTGTGCTAAAGGAGCACGATGTGTGCTAAAGGAGCACAATGTGTCCGAAGGAGCACGATGCTTACTAAAGGAGCACAATGTGACCAAATCTGAAAGGAGCACAATGCCATCTAAGAAGCACAATGCTACCTAAGAAGCACAATGCTGTCAGAAGAGCACAATGCTACCTAAGAATCACAATGTTGTCTAAGAAGCACAATGCTGTCAGAAGAGCACAATGCCACCTAAGAAGCACAATGTTGTCTAAGAAGCACAATGTTGTCAGAAGAGCACAATGTATCGAAAGAAGCACAATGTTCAAAGTCAAGGAGCACGATGTTCAAGTCAAAGGAGCACAATGTGGCAAAAGAGCAAGATGATCAGAAATTGGATAAATTCGAAGGAATTTACTCCAAGTCCACCCACATGCCACAAGACTCCAAAATTGCCTGAAAGACATTTGATCAGAACGGAAAAAATATTTATGAAGACATGAATATAAAAACTTATCCTAGAAATAAATTCTATCAGATGAATTTATTTCAAAGATACGTTGGATATTCAATGTAACAAGAAAAATAATATTTTAAAAAACAACTAGAAAATCAAGTTGTGATAAAATATTATTTGTCAGGCAAGTTGACAATCAAATCAAAATTGAAGACCTACTATTGTCAACAATATCAGGCTATGAAGATTCAAATTTCAAATATCAAATTATCCCACTCCAACGGATATATTTGATTGACTATAAAAAGCCATGAAGACTTGAAGACAAAGTGTGTGGGGAGCAGAGGTGAACGAGATAGAAGTGCAATACAAGTGCAAAATTCAAAAGTGCTAGTGCTCAAAATATTCTAAGAGACTTAGTCTGAATAGTCTCAAATCTAGTTGGAGAGAGAAATACAAATCCTTGTATTTGTAAATTGTAGAAAGAGTATAGCTGTGTGCAAAATACTCTAGTGAGTGTAACTGTGTGCAAAACACTCGTAGTTGCTAAGTGTAGCTGTGTGCAAGACACTTAGTTGGCGTTGAGTATAGCTGTGTGCGAAATACTCGGGAGTTGAGTATAGATGTGTGCGAAATACTCGGGAGTTGAGTATAGCTGTGTGCGAAATACTCGGAGTTGAGTGTAGCTGTGTGCGAGACACTCGGAGCAGGGTGTAGCTGTGTGCAAGACATCCGGAAGAAGTGCCTGTGTAGCACTTGTTCACTATTGTAACTGTGTGTGGAAAATAGTGAATTTGTCCTAGACGTGAAAGGAGAAAAGTGGACTAGGAAGATTACGCCACTTCCGAACCACTATAAATTGCCTCTCTCATTTACATACCGCACTTACATTATTTGCTATATCTATCTATCTCATCCGACTAACCCGTTTACTATTCACAGTTAATCTTAATCATCCGGGTTTAGTGTGTTCTCACGTATGCATGTGACTCAAACTTCTCGAGCTTAAATACTAATTTATTCTAAGCAAGTTTGACATGCTGCATGTAACATTCGTCACACGGACGACGTGACACGATATTTATTTACAATCTTGAATATTGTTATTATATATTGAGTGCACCATCTCCTTTATATATTCAAGATATCTCTGTCACTTTACATATCATTTGTACCTATCTTACTTATACTTGCACACTTAATTTACTAGTTGGGCATAACTCTTTACTATTATTCCGCTGTGCAGTACAAACTTGCTCTATTTACTTGTTACTTAGAGTTGAAGTTAACGAAGAGTTATTTAATTTGAAAAAGCATGAAAGTCTATTCACCCCCCCCTCTAGACTTTCACCACCCTATCGGGACCAACACTACCTCAGTACCGCAGTACGACGGGAGTTGATCGCAACCAACTCTTTGAGAACCGCTGACGAACTCAACGTCGGACCACGATCCGACACACCGCTGACGCGCCCAGTCGGTGGACCGCGATCCCCTTTACAAGGGGGGACTTACGACCCTACACACCGTTGGTGCGCACAATCGGCGGGCCGTAGCGGATCAAGCCCAACACACCGCTGAGCTAAACTCAGTCGGTGGGCAAAGAACCTCGGAGACTACGGTCTTGCATATCGATGTCCCACCACTCGGTGGGTCGCAGCTAGTCGTAGCCCTACACACCGCCTGATTACTCAGGTCGGTGGACTACAACCTTCCTCAGCTTGTTAGCCCCATACCGCCTGGCGCATCCCGGTCGGTGGGTCATATCACCGAGGCCCATGTGGACCTTCAGTCCTATACATAATCTTTATATACATGACTGGTCTCTACCAGCCTGGTTAACAGTTGGGATGGTTCTCAACCCATTCAACTGCCCGTATAGTGGACCTCAGTCCTATATCATATCAATATCCCTGACCGATCTTAATCGGCCTGGTTAACAGTTGGGATGGTTCTCAGCCCATTCAACTGCCCGTATAGCCCAATTGGTCTTAACCAAGTTGGGGTCATGCATCACGTAACACACAATAGCACATAATAACACATAAATCACATAGGGGAGGGGGAGACATATAATTAAGCTTACCTGTGATCATTCACACACTAAGAATAGTTCCTAAGGGCTCATATAACTTCCACCTAGGTCCACGGGTTACCAATTCAACTAGCATGCAATTTCTAAGACTCGTTTAACCTACGAATGGTACCCGAAATTCCAAACTAGACTCAGGCACGACAAACGGGGTCCGTTGGGACACCATGGGGGACGGGGAACATCAAACGGGGAAGCCGTGGACCCGGTGTGGGGTGTGGACCAGCGGGTAGCCGGTGGGTGGGGGTCACCCGCCGGTGGGCGCTGTTCCGGGCAGCGCCTCTTTGGGAAGCGGGTAGGTGGTGGGTTCCCCCACCCCCACTACCCCCCACTGACTCATTTATCAAAAATTCGTCCCGGGATCCTTCGTGGAACCCGAAACCATGCTTGTACACTTTTAAACGCAAATAACGACATCACATAAGCAATTAACGGATCAAAAGTAGGAATCATGTAGGACTTATCTTATTACAGCTTCTAAATATAAACAATACCCGATCATGCGAATTCCCACCCAAATATAATTCAAGAACATCTTCAATCCAAATTCCCAATCCATCCTAGGGCTCTAATCCCACCCAAATCATCAAGAACATATTTGTTTCTTAACATCACGAAAATATGAAGATTCGTCAAGAATCATCATATCATAATCAAGAATATCTCTTTAACATCTAGGTCATCAAGATTCTCAAGAAAGCATATAAGTCATCTTATCAATCATGAAGAACATATAATTATCATAGAAGAATTCAATCAAGACACAAGAATATAGAGGGAGGCCAAGGAAAGAGATTATAGCGAAGAAAATAGGTTTTGTTGAGACATGGGTTACCTCTTAGCCTTAATTAATCATCCCTTGGCTATTAAGGCTCTTCCCTAAGATTTCCATCCGTTTTGATCTCCCTAGGCTTGGTAGTGGGGAGTCTCTTGGGAATTCTTGTGTGTTGATATCTATTGTGGTGTGACTTCTAGGTGCCTCCTATGTCCTTATATATATATATATATATATATATATATATATATATATATATATATATATATATATATATATATATATATATATATTTAGGAGTTTTAATTAGGGTCTGAATGGTATGGGTTTACTAATTCTATTTCTTATAGGACTAAGGACTTGTTTTAGGGATAAGGGTCCATGGTCCATGGTGGACCATATTAATTAATTAAAGAGAGTCCTAACCATAATCTGAATAGTAAATGTATACTTTCTTTATTCCTAATAGATGTGTAGGCCTAGGATTCCTAATTAGGATCTGATTAGTAAAATGTTGACTTTCTTTATTTCTAATGGGCTTATACTCTAGTGTAGGCAAGGGTCCACGATCCGTGGTGGACCACATTAATTAATTAAAGGGATTTCTAATCAAATTAAATCCTTTTTAATTATTATTAATGGAATTAATTAAATAATTAATTCGGGTTTAAAGGCCGTATCACGGGGTGTTACAGCCATTCTATGAGAACCTCCTCTAGACTTATCTCCTTGGCGAGCTGTTGTAGGCTCCCAAATTAAAACCTTACAAACGTAGTAGCGGGAGTAAGGATCGATCCCACGAGGAGTAACTAGTTTAACTTTTGTGCTTAAGGAAATTATGGGGGGTTTGAAATATAACGAGAATAAAGACTAAATAAAAGAGAGTTTAAATAAACAAGAAATTTAAATGAACGAGTAGAGCAATGAAAATAATATATTGAAAGCACTTATAATAGAAAACCTTGGTTAGTAAAGATCCACCAACGGAATTTAACACTGATCATTGATTTAAAAAGGTAATTAGTATGCAATTAAATATTTGTCGTGAAATTATTTCAATTCTGTTTTCCCTTAGTTGTAGGTAACTAAAGCACAAGCGGTTTAATTACCCCTAACTACTAAATAATCTAAGACAAACGCTATAGATTTAATTTAATTGCAGCAATAGAAACTAGGAAAATCGACAAACTAAAAACACAAGCACAAGTGGTTGCATTTAATTTAGGAAAATATTCTACCCGAGACCAATTATCACTAAGCCGTCAATAATTAACCTCAGTTGCTACTGAATATTAGAATAATTTGTAGCACAACGTTATCTAATACAGCAAATAATTATATCAAATAAATAACTAGTAGGCCTCCCTAGCAATTAAATGATACAACTATTCAAATAATTTAGAAGAATATTTAATACTCAAATGCATAAAAACATATATAATAAAAATAAATAAATAATCTTACAGCATAATCAATTCCGGGGCTTCAATTCACTAAACCAAGCTAGAAGAAATTAGCCACGAATGGACATTAATAACAACCTTAAAGAATAATCGAGAGGGGAAGAAATGAACATTTTACAATAGAAAACCTACACTATTTATACTACTAAAAATAAACTCTAACGGGCCGTTTGGTTCACGGAATGAATTTGGAGGGAATAGAAATGCTATTCCATAGGGAATAGAATAGGAATTGTATTCTGTTGTTTGGTTCGCTAAAGGAATAGACATTGGGAACTGTATTCCAATGTTTGGTTGGTTAAGGAATAGGAATAGAATATATGTTTAAAAGACATAAATGCCCTTGTACAAAAACTATAATAATAATAATAATAATAATAATAATAATAATAATAATAATAATAATAATAATAATAATAATAATTATTATTATTATTATTATTATTATTATTATTATCATTATTATTATTATTATTATTATTATTATTATTATTATTATTATTATTATTATTATTATTATTATTATTATTATTATTATTATTACAACAACTATTATATATCAACATCATCATTTGCCAAACATATACATCATTTTACAACAACTATTATATATCAACATCATCAACCTCTTTTAATGCACGTTCAAGCTTCTGAAACATATCCATATCACGATCATATTGAAGACCATCAGACAGATTCTTACCAACCTCTGACATTGTATTGCTTATTAGCTTCGCAGCATTAAGCATATTCTCAGCACATATCTCAATAGCTTCATCATGGCTCCTCTTTCTCTTACTTGAATTGCTTCTTTTTCTACCATCATTTTGTGGCTCAGGTTGTGTACTCGTTAAATCAATATCATCCAAACCAACAAATGCACTATCTTCTGTGTCAGCTCTTATATCATTCTGTTCTTCATCTTGTATTTCTTCAACTACGTCATCTGCTGTCTGTGCATCTTTTCCAGTTGCACGATCTTTAGAATATATTGCAGATAACTCATTATAAAACTTAAAGCTTCTTGTTCTAAAAGGAGCAGCTTCTTTGTGACTCTATAATAAACATAAATAAATTATTTTTATGTATACATTAATAAAAATAAACGAAAGTACAAAAAAAAGAGTAAATACTTACAATTAAGTATGATTCCCAAATTGCATCTTCAGCATACACCATGTGCTTTTGATCATTCCAACCGAACCCACTAGTGTTCTTACCTTGCACCGTATCATGAATAATGCTCCATTCTTTTTTCAAAGTTTTAATTCTACTCTCAATATGTGGCTTAGCTTTTATGGTACAATTTGGTATTTTGTTCAAAATCATTCTTTCAAGTTCTAATAAATAGCATGTCTTAAACCCTGTATCGGAATTAAATTTTCCTACAGTATGCATTTCAGTCAAACAGGACACTAATATAATGTCTTCTTCGGGTGTCCACTTTCTTTTTGTTTGCTTAACACTTTGAGATCCAATGGTTGCAGAAGTAGGGGGAGAAGCCATTCTTAACTACAAATAAATTGAAATAATAAATTATTCATCAAACTCAAACACATTACATTGTTCATAAACCACATTACAAAAAAACACCAAATCACAAAATCAAACATCAATGAACATGTCCTTAATTTCTAGATGATATCCATTCATTGAACATGTCATTTGCTAATTCTGTCCTCTAATTATTCCAAACTTCTGAAGGCTCTATTTGTGTGAGATCATCATCTTCATGTATGACGTTACTTTGTACGAATTCCTCTTCCATAGGATCAACATTCATCTCATTTCTAATAAAATTATGCAGCAAACAACATGCAAGTATAATTCTGTTATGTATTCTAACAGGATAAAATGATGGGCTTCTAAGTATAGCCCATCTCATTTTCAATAATCCAAAACAGCGTTCTATGACATTACGAGCAGCTGCATGTTTCATATTAAAGAATTCTTGAGGAGTTGTCGGTTGATGACCTTGACGCCATTCATTTAAGTGGTATCTTTGACCTCTAAATGGTACCAAAAATCCCTCACTATTAGCATATCCTCCGTCAACTAAGTAGTAACAACCTAGAAACATAAGTTTATAGTTTAATACGAATGCATATTATATTACCTGATAATTGGAATTTAATATTATAACGCTTACCATTAGGGACCTTAAGTGGATGTCTTCTAGATAATGCATCCCGAAGAACTCTACTGTCTGCTACAGATCCTTCCCATCCCGGAAGAACATACACAAATTGCATATTAGGTGTACATACACCTAATACATTTGTTGCAATTTCACCCTTGCGAGATGGATATCTAGGTTTATCTTCTGATGACACTTGTATTCTAATGAAAGTTCCATCTAAAGCGCCTAGGCAATTCTAGAAATAATATGAAATATTATTAAATATATATTCACATTGTAATTTAACTTATAACTCAACTATAGGGATATGTTTAATTACCTTAAACCATTTCTATCTATGATCTGTAGAGGGAGCTGGAACTGGTTCAGAATCTTTTAATAAATGATTTCGGAGTTTCAAAACAGCATTCAATACTATATTAAAGTATCGACTAATAGTTTCCCCCGACCTTAGAAAATTATTTTGAATGATCCTATTTTTTACGTGATGAGCAATAATATGTAAAAATATTGCTACTTGCTCATCAACAAGCATATTTCATGTTGGCCTTAACCCTCCTATAGTTTGTAACATTGCACACAACTTCACAAAAGCATGTCGATTCATCCTAAGTTGAGATATGCATTTTTCATCACACGAATACACAGTTCGTAACATATATTCTCGAGACCCTAAAGTATTTATAATATAAGATTTCACTCGTTTTTTATTAGAACACAAAATTGTCAAGGTTGACATCATCATGATAAACAATAAACTCACAGAAGCACACATATCCAACCATACACGCAATACAGCTACACATCTTTTCCTTCTTTCAGTACGAGTTATTAAACGCAATCGAGCCATAACTGCAAATTTAATTTAAAACTTACAATAACTTATACAGATTATAATAACACTACGGTAAAAAAAATAAACAATAACATTGCTATGACAAAAAACAAAACCAAATAAACAATAACACTTTTCAGCAAAAAAAAAAAAAAAAAAAAAAAAAAACAATAAACAATAAACAAAACTAAAAACCAAAAAAAAAATAAAAAAATAAAAAACTAAGTCAAGGACCCATCCATTTTCAATTCCTGAGTAAGTATTACAATTCCTAAGTATTACAATTCCTAAGTATTACAATTCAATTCAAGATAAAAAAAAATTCAATCTTTTCTTTCATTTTTACCAATTTCTATGTTAAAGATTATCTGTGTGTCAACCTTAATATTAACTAAATAAACTTTGATTGATATTAGATGGGTAAATTATTAGATGAACATATCATTATCTGGTACTCCCACCAAGTCTATCATTAAAGAATCAAACTAATTAAGCTGACTCTCTGAGTCGATGACTGCTAACGGAATTCCTTTCTTTGGACCTAGAGTCTTTTGTCATTCTATATAAATTTTGTGATAATTACATTAATGATATAATAAACTAAACTAATTAAAAAAAAACATTAAACAAAATTGTTACGGCTGCGGAACCCTCCGCGCCGCAGCAGTGTGTGTGTGTGTGTGTATATATATATATATATATATATATATATATATATATATATATATATATATATAAAATTAAATATTTAATTGTTAAAAAATAAAATTATGAAAATTTACCTTTGATGTTTTAATTTGATGTGGCAGAAAGATTTGCTTAATTTTGATGTTGATGATGCTTTAATTTGATGTGGCTGGAAAAATTGCTTGACTTTGATGTTAATGATGAAGGAATCGATGATGATGAAGGAATCGGGAAAGTGTAGAATGATACGTAGGGAGAGAATAGCGAGAAAGATAAGGTTAAAATTGAAAAAAAAAAATTCTATTCCTGAGGACTCAGGAATAAGTTAATACCAGGGGGGCCCTGGTAATAGCTATTACCTCATCTGAGGTAATACGCTATTACTAGGAACATTATTCCTAGTAATACACATTGTTACCAAACAGAAGAATAGGTCTGTTACTGGGAATGCTATGACATTCCCAGCCTATTCCGTGAAGCAAACGGACCATAAAAGTCTCCACCATCCATCTCCTAATTTTCCTCCGCACGTCCGAAGACTACCGAGAATGCCGCTTCATCTTTGACAAAATGTGTTGCACGTATGTGAGAAAAAGAAGGAAGCATGTAATTAAAGTTTTATTTATGCATCTTAATCAACAAAATCAAGAAGTGGACCACATTTAGGCTGTGTTTGGAAACCCGGAAAATAATTTCCGGAAATCATTTTCCGGGTTTCCCATGTTTGGCAAGGCTTGAAAAACCCAGTCAATGGAAAATATTTTCCGTTGACTGGGGAAAACCAAGCCAATTTGGCGGAAAATGACTTCCACCAAATTTTGGCGGAAGTCATTTTTCCGCCAAATGACTAATAATGTTTCCGGCAGAAACTAGTGTTCTGGTTTCCCCCGGAAACCAGACCACTGGTTTCCGCCGGAAATCTTAAAAAAAAAAAAAAACAAAACAAAACAAAAGCAGTGAGGATTGGGAACCAGAGGGAGCTTCTCTCTGGTTCCCCTTGCCGGAAGAAACCAGAGAGAACTCTCTCTGGTTTCTTCCTGCAATTTTTTTTTTAAAGTTTTTAATAATAATAATTATTTAATAATAAAAATAATTATTATTATAAATATTTTTTATTTTAAACAAAATAATTAATTATATAAAATGTTTAATTATACCATTCTACCTCATTTTCTAGAAAATGAACCAAACACACAAAGAAAGTTTTCTGCTGTGCTCCCAAACACAAGAAAGAAAAATATTTTCCGGAAAATGACTCATTTTCCTGCTTTCCAAACGGACCCTTATATATTTAAAAAGCATATATATATATATATATATATATATATATATATGTGTGTGTGTGTGTGTGTGTGTGTGTGTGTGTGTGTGTGTGTGTGTGTGTGTGTGTGTGTGTGTGTGTGTGTGTGTATATATATATATATATATATATATATATATATATATATATATATATATATAGTGAAAGGTTCAAGTGCAGTGAATGCTTCCCGTGCGGATGTGCAGTGGATTAATGTGCATGAGATTTGTACTCAATATGCGTGAGTGTTGTGATTAATGTGCCTGAGATTTGTACTTAATGTGCGTGAATGTGTAAAATACAACAAAAAATATTGATGTCAGCTTCTTCCCCATCCCCAGTAGCCATTTGCCCCCTCCCTGATGATGATGATGCGAAGGCGAGCTATGGTGGTTAAAAATTATGGGAATAATACAACAGAAATCCACACTTAGTTGCTGTGCAAATTTTACTGTGTGTGCGTCATTTATATAAACATTCAATTGCACTGAAGGTAGCTGATAATCCAGAATCAATGGCCAAATTGAAGGAAGAAGTAACAAGAAGCTTGGGCGTTAATGTGCGTGAGTTTCTATTCTGCTTCCTTCTGAGCTCGTAATTTTGAAATACGCACACACATTAAGCACAAATCTCACGCACATGAAACACAATACTCAGACACATTAAGTACAAAACTCACGCATATTAACATGACGCACATTAAGTAAAAATCTCAGGCACATTGAGTACAAATCTCACGCACATTAAGTATAAACCTCACGCACATTAATCCACCGCACATCCGCACGGGAAGCAACAAATGCACCTGATCCATTCCCTATATATATATATATATATATATATATATATATATATATATATATATATATATATATATATATATATATATATATATATATATATATATATATATATATATCCAGTACTATATTTAGCTCATTAATTGTTAAACTCTAAAAATAACTAATTGTTAAATAATATTAAATAATTAGTGCGAAATTATTATAAAGATGTACCTAAAATATGAGCATAAAATATGCATATCACTCCTCGACCCATCCCTCCACTGGGTGCCTGGCTAATCGGACCTCTAGGTGGCTGACTCGGGGTCGTACCATGAGATTGCCTCGTTGAAACAACCCAAATATTTAATCCCAAATTTCTATTTTATAAAGTTTCGAAATAAAATTATTTTATTTCTACAGTGATTTATTTCCTAAAATTTTGAGCCAACAATCTATTCGAGACGGCGAACTCGTATTTTTTTTTTTATCAGTTTTCAATTCTAAATGACAACATATTTAATTTTCTTTATATATTATGATAACTGAAGTATAAATGAGTTTTGAATGATGAGTTGGTTTGAGTGTTAATTTGGTAGGGAGAAGGTCTCAGGTTTGATTCTAGGTAGCAACACAAACAGTTCTAGTTTATATTTTATAATGGTTTAATGTTATGGACCTATTAAGTCAATAACATGCTTAAGATGTTAATAATGAATTAAAGGAGTAAAGTTGTGTAATGGTTAGACTAATGGATTAAAGGAGTAAAGTTGTGTAATGGTGGATTAAAGGAGTAAAGTTGTGTAATGGTTAGACTCTTGGTGGAATAAGAGGAAGCAAGTGTTTGAACTAGGGGTGTAAATGAGCCGAGCCGCTTGCGAGCGGCTCGGTCAAAACTCGGCTCGAGCTCGGTCAAAATCAAACTCGAGCCGAGCTCGAGCAGCTCGTTTAGTAATCGAGCTCGAGCCGAGCCTAGATAGTCTAGGCTCGTGGATCGCCGAGCCGCTCGCGAGCCATATAATATATAATATATATAATACATAATATAATATAATATATAAAAATAACAATTAGAAATTAAAATTTTAAATTCAAAATCCCTAAAATATTTCTATTATTTATGAATGGATAAAAGAAAGTAGTTTGAAATTTAAATTAAATGTATTAAATAGGTCAAATTCAATGTCAAAATCGAGCTCAAACTCGAGATCGAGTTCGAACTCGAACAATCGAGCTGCTCGAGCTCGAGCTTGAGCAGCTCGAAAATTACCGAGCTCGAGCTCGAGCATCAATTCTAGAGCTCGATCGAGCTCGAGCTCGAACTCTAGCCGAGCCTCCATTAGCGAGCTCAAGCTCAAGCCTATCCAGGCTCGAGCTCAACTCGGCTCGTTTACACCCCTAGTTTGAATCCTCTTTTTAACATTTTAACCCCAAGTTATATTATGTTTAATGAAGGAGATTAATGGATGATTTGGTGGATAAGTATTCAAGGATGATGAGAAGTTAATAATGAAATGGTTAGAGTAGTTCGTAAAGCATGTAATAAGTTTTAAGATTTACTTGGGTCCGATTCTTGTTGTTAACATAATAATAATTTATGGTTAAGATGAGATCAAGTGATGTGGTAAATGAGTTATGGTTTACTAATGACAAGGGAATGAATATTGGATTGGCAATAACAAGATATAGTTTAAAACTATTTTGGTGAATAATAGTTTGAGTAACAAAAGAGGATCGGTTGATCTACAGGTTCCTCGATAAAGTGGCTAGCTCGGGAGTGAGCTCAAGAATCGAGTGCTTGGCGTTGGAGCTCAATTAAAGGTATAACCCCATGGATTCCCAAAACTCTTTTTGACTCTGTGAAGTCATTGTTATGAAGATTGAAATGTGTAGAAATACTAGAGTATTGTGTGTTTGAGTGCTCCGTTTGTGGTTACCTGTGTAGTGGCCGGGCCCTTGTGGCTCAGCTACGTGTCGTTTCGGACCAGGTGTCACGGACCCTTGTGGCTCGGTACCTCGGGGCCGTCTTGATGCACGTGTGGTTTTGATTTCATTAACTTTGGATTAGAATTGAGCATGTTATGATAGAAATTGTTTTGAAATTGTTTACAGAAATGTGCAAGCGAGTTGTATCAGATTTATACTGCATATTTGATCTTCCTGATGCTATTTGAGTGTTAAATAGATAAGCATGGTCATTAAATGATTAATTTTGTTAGAAAAGCATGATTCAAGTGTGTTTTATGTCTCAAAGAGTTTATAGTATGTTAATTGTGGAAGTATGCAAAGTATGTTGTTTGTAATCCAAGTATGAATGTGTGATCTTTGAGAGTTCACATGATATATAGAATTGAAGTATGTTGTACAGTAAATTGCATTCCAAGTAAATCATGTTTAAAAAGTGCATAAGTGGCCAACGTGAGCCCAAGTATTATTTTTCTAAAAATCTCACTCCACGTAGAGCATCTTTATCTTATCTTTGAGAATGAATTGAGAAGTATGTTCATGTCTTTTGCATAAGTTAATTGTTGCATATATGAGATGCATGAGCGATATATCTATATATATCTATCAGTGAGATTTTGGAGGACCCGTTTGGACTATGTCATCTCTGATGACAGTTATGGACATTGCGGTCCCAATACATGTAACGGAGTATATTCCCACATTACGAGGTTGGAAACTGCCCGCCAGGCTTGGAATCTTGGTCAGGGGGTGTCGACGCTAAAAGTTGGATACCTGATTCCACAGAGTTTGAGCATAGAACCAAGAGAGTGGTTCGTTGGACGAGATGAGTATTAGGCCAGCTAGACGCAGTGCCCGGATAGGTTCGTTCACGATGCGGTGAAGTTCCTACCTCGTCCATTTGCAAAGAAAGCGAGTCATTGCGATTCTAAGAAAGCAAGAAAGAAAGAAAGCGAGTCATTGCGACTCTAAGAAAGAAAGCAAGCGAGTCATTGTGGCTCTAAGAAACCTCCACATAGAAGTATTTTATTTTACAAGCGAGTGTATGAGTTTACTTATAGTTTGCACATCTTTGCATAAAGAGAATGTTGCACGAGATTGCATTTGAGTATAGTACTTGCACGAGTTTGCATATGAGTATAGTATTTCATGAGGTTGCATAATGAGAATGATTAACCAAGTTTGTTCATGAGTATGATTGCCTAGTGTATTTTGAAGTCTTATATATCCAGTTTGCCTGATGAGAATTTGAAAGCATGAAGTTAGTTTTTGTATTGATTAGTAGTATGAATTTGCTTGTAAGCATGAGCCCTTTATGAGGAGTTGTTGTGATAGTTATGTGTTGGAATGCTTGTATTGTTAAATCATTGGTTTTGAAACATGCGTGTTGATATTATAGGTTGTAGGCATTTAGAAAGTCTGTGATGTAACTATAGTTGCCTATGTGATGAGATTGTTGATTATGAATGTCATTAAATGTTTTCCAAAGCATATTCTATAGTACTTTACAGGGTTGAGTGTGGTTATACTTAGCTTCGTGCTAACCGGTGTTTTCCTATTTGTCTATGTGGTTTTTGTAAAACCCTTTTCAGGTGGACCCAGCGTTTGAGAGATGATCGAGTTTGACTAGTCTAGTAGATTTAGTAGTCTAAACTATCTTCATTATTATGATGTTCTTTTGATGGATTGTAAACTTTGAAGTTTATGTTTGATGTTAGACAACGGGGTGTTTTTCCCCAAAGATGACTTTTAATTTAAGAGTTTATTACCAAAATGGTCCCTCGACTATTGCGAAATTACCAATTTGGTCCTTGACAATATTTTTTACTCAATTAAGTCCTCGACTTTGAAAATGTTAACCATTTTGGTCCTCCGTTAAAATTCCATCCATAAACTTGTTAAATCTAAGTACAAAAAGGTAATTTCATTTATCTTATTTATTAAAATTTTTCTTTCTTCCTCATCTTTCCACGTAAAGCTCATGGGAACAAAATTTTCAGATCCAAATGGGGCCTGGAAGTGTTGTATGCCTACCTCTTTTTTTTTTCTTTTTTCTTTTTTTTTTCAAAAAAAGTGCAGAGTTAATCTAATAAAAATGAGGATGAAAACTCATCCTCCTCTCCTCTCACCGCTGCTTCCTTTTTCCGTGCGACTAATACTCCCATCATCACGAAGTGAAGTTTTTTTTTCGAAGTGTTTATAGATCAGCGACGCTGCGGCCGCGGATCTTTCGACTCAGAGTGGCAATGCCTGATGCGCTCGATCGATTTGCAGTTCCTTGCCTTGAAGGATCACATGGCAGTGATGGAAGAAATGAAAAGGAATCAGAGTTTGAGATCTCAGAGGAGGAAAGGAAGAATAGAATTGGGATGTTGAAGATGAAGGCCTATCAAATGAGGAATTCTCTTAAGAATAAAAGCAGGTCAAGAAGTGATTTTGGAGCTTCTATTTTCTTGGAGGATGGTCATGTTCTTGGTAATTGTTACCAACGCAAACAGCTTGAAGTCGTTGATGAAAGGCGGTAGCTGTACTTGTACTGAGCATGGATGTTGTTTGTGGTCAGACAAAGGGCCATGGAACCCATCAGAGAACCAGTAGTGAAGAATCAAGATCTGAAGCTACGGAAAGAAGACATTATTTCCCACATACAGGCCGTACCATTCTCATTCAAATGCCCAATGTTAATCTAAACAGAGGCATGATCCTTTGAGGTAATCCGCCTAATCGTTGCAGAGCATTTCCTGAGAATGTAAAGATCCATGTTTTGTCCCTCATCATTTTGTATCTCGATAAGCTTTCTTAAGCCTCAACAAACAACGAGTATTAATATGTCGCCGGAAAAAAAGTTGCAGGGCAGATGGAGAGCTGTATACCTACCTCTTTTGGAAGTGGGTTTCCATTCAATGGTTCCGGCGAAATTTATTTCCATCGCGTTAACCTAATATTCGGCAGCGGGGAGTGGAGGACTTATTGGAATCGTTGCGCTTGTTGGTGGCAGATTGAAAAGCCGCTTCGATTTCTACGAGCTCTAGATTAGTGAAAGGATGATCCCAATCGTCTAAACCAGGCATCGATGAAGGGAGTGGAAAGACTAGGAAGAAAGAAAAGTTTTAATAAATAAAATATATGAAATTACATCTTTATCCTTAAATTTAACAGTTTATGGATGGGATTTTAACGGAGGACCAAAATGGTTAACATTTTCAAAGTCGAGGACTTAATTGGGTAAGAAAAATTATCAAGGACTAAATTGATAATTTTACAATAGTCGAGGGACTATTTCGGTAATAAACTCTTTAAGTAATTTGAATGTTAGTTTGGTTTAATGATTTAGTTCCATCCTTAGCCTGTGCAATCACCGTGGAGAGGTGGTTGTGGCCGTGACATTCCCACTAGTCCGTTATTTAAGTTATTTGTCCGCTGCTTAGTTTATGTTAATTATGGTTTAGAATTGTAATTAAGATTTAGAAAAGTGGGGTGTTACAAATTGGTATCAGAGCGGTACGAACCGCGGGAGACTTAGGAAGTTTGACTCTTAGGATTGAGTATAGAAACTCTAAGTGGAAATCTTAGGAAGGACAGATTAGGAAACGACCTCTAAGTTGAAACCCTAAGTGGGATAAGTTAAGAAGATGAGCTTAAAGGAAATCCTATGAAGGATAAGATTAGGGAAAGAGCCCTAAGTTATAAAAATTGAGATAAGAAAGACTCTAAGTTCAGTGACTAAGTATGAGAATCAGACTTAAGAGAAACTCTAAGTATCAATTAGGAACGCGGTGAGGTTGTGAGTTCCCTTGCACTTGCTTAACTGTTTGTGTGCTTTATCAATGTGTTTAAAGTGATTTTGTCTATCTTTTGAAAGTAAAGAAGAGAAGTTATCAGTGAGAAGCTGAAGTGAAAGTTAGAAGTTGAGACTTTGAAAGTAAGTTTGAAAGTAGAAGTTTTGTAAAAGTTGCTAATGTGAATAGTATAAGAGCTTATACTTGTTTCTTGTTTATGTTCCTTACTTGTTGTAAGCCTTGCTTTAAGAAAAGGAAAGTTAAAAGCAGTTAGTTCCTAAGTATCTTGTTGTGCTCATTGTGCCAACCTTCCATTCTAAATTCCTTGTTGTTGATGGCATGATAATCCTTGAAATTGTATCATCGAGTTTGAGCTTATGCTTTCTGGAAATTTTCTCATAGCTTGTTATTGATTCCTGAGTCATTCTGATTACTTCCAGTTTGCTTTCAATGTCTATTGAAGCTATCTAATGTCTGGAGTTGAGTATGAGGAGTTGTTTTGTTTGAGTTGAGCCTTGAATTATTGCTAATGTCTATTCTTGACATTCCACGATTTATTGTTGAATCTGTATCGAGAATGCTTACAAATTCTTTTTAAGTATTCTTATGAGCTATCGTTGACTTGCAATGCTAGTATAATTGAATCTTGAAGCTAGTATGATATTGTTGAAAGTCTTATTCTGGAATCTCGTTGTATTTGAATTGAGCTTATATTCTTTGAAGTTCATATTGTTGGAATCCATTGAGTTGTTGAGTCAAGATCTATTCGTTATTGTTATACCATTGGAATCCGAATTTGTTGAGTAATTCCTATGAGCTTATATCTGTTGAGTATTCTTGAAAGTGTTCTGTTCTTGAATAGCTATTTTATTGACTATGTGTCCTTTTTGTACTCTCGGACCACATTGCTATAGTCTTGAGATCGTCTATTATGGTATCATTTCCCTGTTATTGAGTTATTGAGCCTTTGAGCTATTGATTCGAAATCATCTCACTTTTATATCTTTCTTTGGAATTCGCTAGTGTTGATCTATTGCTTGAGATTAAATCCTTATTGCATCTTTATTTCGAATCCGTTAGTATTGAGTTATTTCATTAAGATTATTCTTTGTTGTGTCATTCTCTTGGAATTCGATCCACAGCTTCTATTTCACAAGACTTTGTTGAATCTTGAAAAAAAAAACCATGACTTTGATAATCATGACTTTGGTTGTAACCAATAGTACTCTCGAGTTTCAAGTTTATAAACTTCTTACTTTCTTCTTTTGTGGAGTCAATTTTCTTCAAATCAAGTGTATACCTATTTGGTAATTCGAGATTGTTTGTTCAGCAGTTGCCTCGTTTAGCCTTGATTTTACCCTTGAGAAGTTGAAAAGTTTAAAGTTAAAAGTTATGTGAAAGTTGTTAATGTGATAAGTATAAGAGTTATGCTTATATCCTGCTTGTGTGCTTTGCTTGTGTGATCTTTGCTTTTAAGAAAAGAAAGTTAGAAATAGTTAGATCTTTTGTTGCGAAGAAGTAGAGTAGTAGCGTGCATATCTAGTCAACTGAAGAACGTGATGAAGACGGTTACTCCACGTGCAGCTTGGAGTCAGTTGTAGCTGTCCTTACTCGAAATGATCGGCATCATCGTCTACAAGATCCAAGCTAACCCCAAAAGTTGAAGAGGATCTTCGTGCAACTAGAGACAAATATGAAGATAAGGAAGTAACTAGAGCTTAGAGGCCACGGTTAAAGATCTACAATTGTGGAAGGAAGACATGTGTAAATGTTGATGCAACGAGAATAAGTCAAACCCACCCAAGTAGATTCTTTTGAGAACAATGGTGGAGAGAATTTCAAAGATTAAACTCGAAGGTTAAAAGTAGTACTTGAAGCACCGAGAAATTGGACTTAAGGATGGATTGAACAAACGTGAAAGTGATTTCCTCTATTTTTGAAGAGATAGTAAATGGATAAGACAAGAGTTGTAACTCCAAAAGAAATGAAGTCTAAGAAGATTGACAATGGCTTTTGGCTTGTGAGATATATGAAGATGAGAATAAAAGATGTAAGTAGGTTGCGTGATCTTATGAAGAGTGGAAAATTAAGAGTTTAATTAAGTAAGAAATGACAAGTTAAGGGATGTGAACTTGGAAATGATAATTTGTGTGAAAGCTTAAAGAAGGAAAGTTAATGATGAGAATGAAGTAAGAGGTAGTTGAGATTTGAAAAGGAGATTGAAATGCTGAAAGATTGAGATGGTATTTATAAGAAATTCATCTGAAAGGAAATGATATAGATTAGTAAGAAAGGGAACTATTGAATCGTCGGAGCGTTGTGATCGAATAGCTAAAGCGAAGAAACCCCTTCAAGTCGAATTTCTTGTTCCCTTTTGAGATGGAATTCCTCATTATTCTTTATGGAATCGAGTACCCCTTTTGTTGAGAAATCCCTTTTATCCTTTCAGACATTGTTCTTGTTTTCCTTTGAATTGAATCAGTACAAGGTGGCAACGTTATGTCCTAAGTTGTAATCTTGAAAATCTTGACTCTATTGTTAATCAATAGCATCCCTAAGAGCAATCTTTCAATTCCTATCATATTCTTTGGCCCTAAAGCCTTTTTATAACAGGTCTCAAGTTGTATTTCTAAAGAAACTCTATCCAATTTCTTTCGATCTTTCCAGTCTAAGCTTCGGGGACGAAGCTTGTGTTTAAGGTGGGTAGAGTGTAACAACCCAAATATTTAATCCCAAATTTCTATTTTATAAAGTTTTGAAATGAAATTATTTTATTTCTACAACAATTTATTTCCTAAAATTTTGAGCCAACAGTCTATTCGAGACGAACTCGTATTTATTTTTATCAGTTTTCGATTCTAAATGACAACATATTTAATTTTGTTTATATCTACTATACTAATAAGAGCCCAAGAGAGTTAGGCCTATAATGGGTAGAAAAAATGGCGGTCACAGATTTTAATCAAATGAATGGCTCAGATTGATTAAAAGATTGATAAGATTTAAATTTTACACTAAAATTTCTTAAAATACCCACACACCGTTACTAATTCCGTTAAAATTTTAAGAATTGCCGTTAGTTCACCATTAACTTACTCATTTGATTTCAATAAAAAAAGGTCTTAGGTTCGAACCTCATCCCAATCAAAGTTGGCATAATTAGTACTCTATTTTACTCTTATTAAATTATATAAATAATAATTTAGTAGTTACAACAAAAAATAATACATATGCATTTCTTTAATTTAGAATTATGTGTCCACAATGCCTTTATTAAAAAAAATTATTCATAATCAATCAATTAAATAAGAGAAATAATTTTATTAGTTATATTGTCTTTATTTTTCTTCAATATAAAAATTCTTTATATTCAAATTTATTAATTGATTATATTCGCTACATTATCCTTACAATGTCTTTATTCAGTGAAAAAAATTTTATTAATTATCATTAAATTAATTAAAAGAAATATTTTCATTAGTTATATTGTCTTTATTTTTCTCAAATGTAAAAATTTTTACATTCAAATTCATCAATTGATTATATTCACTACATTATCTATTATCTTTTTTGTGCACTATTTTTCTAATTAAATATCAAATTTATAATGCAAAATAATGCTATATATTTATTTACCAAGAATTTTATTAATACCATGAAAAAATTAAAAAAATATAATTAATAAAGTCAACCATATTAACTACTTGAGAGATTTTGTGACAACGAGAGTATTCAAATCACACAACAAATTGAAGTGAGAACTACCTCGCAATGTCCTTGTTTGACAATCAGCAGTTAGCGGTTAACGTTAGCAGATTATACTAGCGGATTTGACCAGCGAATTTATTTAATTATTAACATTGGGTAGAAAAAATGACCGCCAAATTATTAAATCAAATGAATGGTTCATATTGTTCAGGTTTTAATTTTTTCTTTTAAGATTTTCTAATTTATCCTTAATTATATGATTATCCATTTAACTTTTCCGTTAATTCACCGCTAGTCTAATTCTAATATTAAAGTCTAATATAGAATTATAACTACACCATTAATCTAATTCTAATATTAAAGTCTTAATAGAACTTAACCACAAAACCTAATGTCGGAATCTCCTCAAACAATATTAGTATACTAGTTTTTTACGCGCATTGCGCGATTGGGATAATGCCCAATGTTTTTTTTTAAAATAAGTACTTTAAAGTATATTAAGAATTTGCGTATTTAAATAGGTAATTCTTCTCCCAAAGGTTGAGTCCCCAACCCCAAGGGCCCCCCACACTCCGACCCGACAGAGCATTGTGGGAAGTTGTAAATCACGGTGACGCTATGGTTCAGCAGAAAGGACCAAATGCCGGTGCGAACAAGGAATCTGCCCACTTTGGACATAATTCCCGCACTGCCGCCGCCGAGGTTCAAATCTTGGTCTCTTCTCCCAAATACTGCCCACTAAACCATTGAGTTAAGCCCGTGCGGGGTTAAATAGGTAATTCTAAGTTTACAAATGCAAGATAATATAGTCAAGATTGATTATAATTGTCAATAAAATAATTGTATAGGCATGGTTGAAACCAAATACAGGACATAAGGGAGAACAAATAAAAATTAGGGCATAAAATATTAAATATATACTAATATTGTTTGAGGAGATTTCGACATTAGGATTTGTGGTTAAGTTCTATTAAGACTTTAATATTAGAATTAGATTAATGGTGTAATTATAATTCTATATTAGACGTTAATATTAGAATTAGACTAACGGTGAATTAACGGTATTTAACGAAAAAGTTAAATGGATAATCATATAATTAAGGATAAATTAGAAAAACTTTGTAAAAAAATTAAAACCTGAACAATTTCAACCATTCATTTGATTTAATAATTTGGCGGTCATTTTTTCTACCCAATGTTAATAATTAAATAAATTCGTTTGTCAAATCCGCCAATATAATCCGCTAACTCCGGATTGTCAAACAAGGACATTGCAAGGTAGTTCTCACTTCAATTTGTTGTGTGATTTGAATACTCTCTTTGTCACAAAATCTCTCAAGTAGTTAATATGGTTGGCTTTATTAATTATATTTTTTTTAATTTTTTCATGGCATTAATAAAATACTTGGTAAATAAATATATAGCATTATTTTGTATTATAACTTTGATATTTAATTAGAAAAATAGTGCACAAAAAAGATAATAGACAAGGTAATGAATATAATCAATTGATGAATTTGAATGTAAAAATTTTTACATTTGAGAAAAATAAAGACAATATTGTTGTAATGTTGTTGTTTGTGCCCGTTGGCCTATAGCTCCTAACCGATGAGTTTCATGATTGAATCAACAATAAGAAGTAATAGACAAAGAGAAGAGAGTGATATGATTTCATTTCCATGGCTTCCTCTTACAAAAGGATTACACACATATATAATATAGAATAATAATGGCATACATAATGAGACATTAATATGTCTGTTACAAACGTTACAAAATAATGGCCACCATTAATATTTAATTACAACACTCCCCCTTGGACATTATTTGTCCATGATCTTGCCTCGTTAAAAACTTGCTAGGAAAACCCTGTGAGAAAAACCTATACAAGAAAAGAGTACAAGGTATAGTATATTTAAATATATTCATGCCTCGTTAAAAACTTCACTAGGAAAATCACATTGAAAAAACCTAGTTTAAAGAAAAGAGTACATGATATTTTTAAACTCATATATTGTACTGATTTCCTCGTTAAAAACCTTAACTTAAGAAAACCTCGTGGGAAAAACTTAGTTAAGGGGATAAAGAGCACAATTATAAGCCTGCAAGGCATAATCTTCAGGATATTTGGGGTTTGTTTACTTAAGTATTTATATACAACTTCCCCATTAATATATCATACTCATACCTCATTAAAAACCACATGGTATGTATATGCTGCAAAAAGTATAACTATTAGTCATTTTAAGACCCAATCTACAAGATTGACTCAATTGAATATATACGCTGCAAAAAGTGCAACTATTAGTCTTTCTAAGACCCAATCTACGGGATTGACTCGAGTGAATGTACTTCCTGTCTCCCCCTGAAGATAACAATCTTCAAATTCTACATTACCTGTAAAATCATTGTTTCTAAAGGGTGTAGAGAATGGATATGGTACAATTTTCAGGATTGTCATTAGAATTTATCATATTTTCTCATGATTATCTGGACCAATAAAATTATTTATAGTTTATATTTTGTTGCTCCCCCTAAATATAATAATTTTTCTTTATCTACACATATCAATCTTATGGATATTTTGTAGGTATATATTTGCTAACTTGTCAATGGAGCAAACCTTCTGAACAAATATTTTATCACTCTTCTGGAGTTCATGTGGATCGGATCAAGGTATTTTATATCATGAAAAACTATATATGTTTTTATCTGTAACAAGTATGATGACTTCATTAATACGAGTATTTGTACCTTGATTTACTATTCGTTATCTTATCTCATAACTTAACATCATCAAGCTCTTTATATATTTCATTGATGTTTACATAAATATTGACTGAGATAATAAATAAGTCCATTATCAACTCTTTATTGAGCATATAATGGTACATATTATTCCTTCTATATGAGGATAATAACCCCATTCGCAACTCTTTAAAGAGTAAATAATGACACTTAAATAAATCCTCTTTTTGGGAATTATAAATCCATTAGGGATTTTTCAAGATGAACTAGAGGATATATTTAGGATATTTTCAAGAGGAAACAATATTTATGTTTCCTAATCACATATAACATTACTATGCATGTTTATGATAATATGTTTTCATAATTTGTTATGGGGGAGAAAATACCTTTAGTCAATTTATTGACTATAAGAAAGATCATAGTTAGTAACTTACTAACTTTTATACTTCTTATTTTGTGATTTTCATTCATCACATTTTAAGAAAATCCATCAAGGATTTTAAATATAAGTAACAAGTTACCCATATAAATATGTGATAACTATAACTATTAGCTACATATCTAATTTATTTACTGCTAGTTTTATTGAATAGCGGAATATAAAGCCATGACTAATATTGGGTCTCTACGAAAACCCTCAACTCGCCTTTTATTAGCAAGTTTTGATTTGTATGCCTTAATTGCTCTTTCTATCAAAACAGTTAGCACGCTGCAGACGTTATGCTACTGTTTTCATTTCTGGATCCAGATTTAAGTATTTATGAGCAATAGAGGTAAAAAAATATTGTCGACAACTATAACAGCTTTGTAAATATCGTTTATACACATGGCCATTTTGTATCAACCAAAAATATGGCATTTTCCAAGATTATTTGAATTTGGTTGTTCCGCTTCCCCAGTATTTTAGTTGTTTGGTGCACCTACAATTTTACTGGGGTTTTTCGCCTTCTAGACGAATATCTTCAGGATAAAATTTCTATATTTCTGGAGTGACGAAATTTCTATACTAGATCTAGTTTTGTAAATTCTTAAACCAATATATGTTTCCTGCATAATGGTAGAAATATTTAGTCCTAGTTGGGGATTTCAACTCTAAATATATATGAAATATTTTCTATGGATTCAGTCACTCTTTGAGATTTCTAGCAGATAATTTGTTCAATGTCTGAACTTCTAGTTTATAAGGCTGGTACATGGGTTTGAAGATTTTTATCAATTTCTCGGCATTTAATTAGAAATTTCAAATCTCCCCCTAATGCCGAGAAAAGATCTTATAATGCAACCAACATCACTGTTGATTTCTCATGATGGGATATAGCTAGAAGGGTTGCATACTAAAAAAAATTAACGCAGATAGGGAAATGCATCTTGTACTAGCGTATGCGATATGTAGTGGATCAGCATATTGGTTTTTCAATTTTGAAGGTCCCCAACAAAATATTTCCTCCAAAATTGCTTAATTTGCTTTCCGGACAAAGTTGTATTAAGATTTTGATTATAAAAAATGATATTGTCTATCTTAAATAATTGTTTCATGACATTGAGAGAAACAAGTAGAGTAATATTGCCTTCTCACAAATTTCAAAATTGACATGAATAGCCAATATATAAAAAAAAATGTCGTAAATAATATGGGCAATAATATGACCATCATAGTTGACAATGAGATATGCATACACCAAATATCCTTCAGGGATTTACTTAGGGTCTATAGATCCTTTTAGATCAAATATTCATAACTGATGGTTTAGACCAAAAGGTGTCAAAAAAAATTAGTGATGTAAGTGTTTACCTCTGGGCAAAATTTTATTAAAAATATGCACTATTATTTTGTTTTGATACTCAGATTTGAGATATTCAAGATTCAAGACTCATGCCATATAATTTTATGATAAAATTAACACTATCAATATGCACGAATTTTGACAAATAAATTATTGACTTCCAAATCAAAATTAAGTCAATTTGACATTAGTCATATATATTGTCCTAGTGCTATTATCATATTGTCCTAGTGATAATAGTCAGTTTGACTTTCAGCGGATTCTATTTTTGGATCCAATCCTCTTTATTAAAATAAAATAAAATACTCCGTAAAACTTTTCCCTTAAAGAAACAATTTTCCAAAATTAAGAAAAATGTAAATGGCAAATGGGAAGAGAAAGAGGAAAACGTAGCCTCATCATCAGTCATCCCTCAACCCTAAAAATTAGGGACTCATTCTGTCAAAAACACAATCAAATTGTTCATCCCTTATCAAATATTTTTAATCTACATCCAAACGCAAGGGATGTAAAGGGAGAGAGAAAGCAGACCGCATGGGGAGAGGAAGGTCGTCGGCCGAGGGTAAGCAGCGCCTCTTACCGCCATCGCCCGAGACACACATCAATCATTATCGAACCCACATCCCTGGCTTCTACACATCTGAAATAGCAGAGCTCTCATCTCAAAGACTCAGAAAGCTCGCCACCACAGCGCCATAGAAGCGAGAAGAAAACTCCGGCTCAAACCAGAGCCGCAATCTCCACCAGCCCTCTGCCGGAGCGCCGTGCGATCGCGGGCCGCCGTCGCCGCATACTACCGGACGTAGATCGACGGCCAAAGCAGGTTTTTGATTTTGATTTTTGTTCGAAAAACATACGAATATTATTGTATACTAGTCGCAATTTTTGAAATTTTTCGATCATTAGACGTAGTCCAAAAACATTTTTGCGAGTTTAAATACAATTGTTCTGATTTTCAAAGCCATCAAGATCAGTTATGATCAAAGCCCTTGATTATTTGTTTCGATGGGGTGCTCCACTGAGAATCTACCAGATTCCAGCGATAGCTCAGTTGCGCCACGGCCACGGTGAATAATGGCCAAACGTTTTAAGCCAGCAGATGAAACGACAAAAACAATCTTTGTTTTGTTTTTGGTAAAAGCCTTGAGGTATTACAGAAAAACTGAATTGTATAATACAAGTCTTGAAGAGAATGTTTGCAAAAAAAATCATGAATTTATCTCTGGAATGCATACAGAAAACATATATGGTGCATCCCCTTATATATATAAAACTGGTAGAATTTGAATATATATTAGGCATAAACATATTCCATATCAAATAATATCCAAAAGCATATAAATGGAATATAATTATGCAAATATATGCAATTTTGAGGCATCTCTAATAAGGCTTAGAAAACTTATAAAAGTACCATTCACCGGGATTGAGCGGCTGATAACGTGTTGTAATGTTGTTGTTTGTGCCCGTTGGCCTATAGCTCCTAACCGGTGAGTTTCATGATTGAATCAACAATAAGAAGTAATAGACAAAGAGAAGAGAGTGATATGATTTCATTTCCATGGCTTCCTCTTACAAAAGGATTACACACATATATAATATAGAATAATAATGGCATACATAATGAGACATTAATATGTCTGTTACAAACGTTACAAAATAATGGCCACCATTAATATTTAATTACAACAAATATAACTAATGAAAATATTTCTCTTAATAAATTTATTGATAATGAATAATTTTTTTCACTGAATTAAGACATTGTAAGGATAATGTAACGAATATAATCAATTAATAAATTTGAATATAAAGAATTTTTATATTGTAGAAAAATAAAGACAATATAACTAATACAATTATTTCTCTTATTTAATTTATTGATAATGAATAATTTTTTTTTTGAATAAAGGCATTGTGGACACATAATTATAAATTAAAGAAATGCATATCTATATTTTTTTTGTTGTAGCTACTAAATTATTATTTATATAATTTAATAAGTGTAAAATAGAGTACTAATTATGCCAACTTTGATTGGGATAAGGTTCGAACCTAAGACCTTTTTTTTTTTTATTAAAATCAATGAGTATGTTAACGGTGAACTAACGGCAATTCTTAAAATTTTAATGGAATTAGTAACGGTGTGTGGGTATTTTAAGAAATTTTAGTGTAAAATTTAAATCTTATCAATCTTTTAATCAATCTGAGCCATTCATTTGATTAAAATCTGTGACCGCCATTTTTTCTACCCATTATAGGCCTAACTCTCTTGGGCTCTTATTAGTATAGTAGATAGTAGATCTTTAATATTTTATGTCCTAATTTTTATTTGTTCTCCCTTATGTCCCGTATTTGGTTTCAACGATACCTATACAATTATTTTATTGACAATTATAATCAATCTTGACTATATTATCTTGCATTTGTAAACTTAGAATTACCTATTTAACCCGCACGGGCTTAGCTCAATGGTTTAGTGGGTAGTATTTGGGAGAAGAGACGAAGGTTTGAACCTCGGCGGCGGTAGTGCGGGAATTATGTCCAAAGTGGGCAGATTCCTTGTGCGTATCAGCATTTGGCCCTGTCTGCTGAACCATTGAGTCACCGTGATTGACAACTTCCCACAATGCTCTGTCGGGTCGGAGTGTGGGGGCCCTTGGGGTTGGGGACTCAACCTTTGGGAGAAGAATTACCTATTTAAATACGCAAATTCAACCTTCAATTATCTATGCATGAACAATTTCAATATAATCCTGTCTTAATATACTTTAAAGTACTTATTTAAAAAAAAAAAAAAGCATTGGGCATTATCCCAATCGCGCAATGCGCGTAAAAAACTAGTATTATGATAAATGAAGTATAAATGAGTTTTGGAATGATGAGTTGGTTTGAGTATTGATTTGGTAGGGAGAAGGTTTTAAGTTCGATTTTAGGTAGCAACACAAATAGTTCTAGTTTATATTTTATAATGGTCTAATGGACCTATTAGGTCAATAACATTATTAAGATGTTAATGATGGAGTAAAGGAGTAAAGTGGTGTAGTGGTTAGACTCTTGGTGGAATATATAAGAGAAAGGCTAGGGTTTAAATTCCTTTTCTAACATTTCAACCCTAAGTTATATTATGTTTAATGAAGGAGATTAATGGATGATTTGGTGGATAAGTACTCAAGGATGATCAGAAGTTAATAAATGAAATGTTTAGAGTAGTTGGTACAGCATGTAATAAGTTTTGAGATTTACTTGGGTTCGATTCTTGTTGTTTACATAATAATAATTTATGGTTAAGATGAGATCAAGTAAAGTGGTAAATGAGTTATGGTTTACTAATGATAAGGGAAGGAATATTGGATTAGCAATAACAAGATATATAGTTTAAAACTATTTTGGTGAATAATAGTTTGAGTAACAAAAGAGGATCGGTTGATCTATAGGTTCCTCGATAAAGTGGCTAGCTCGGGAGTGAGCTCAAGAATCGAGTGCTTGGTGTTGGAGCTCGGTTAAAGGTATAACCTCAAGGATTCCCAAACTCTTTTTGACTCTGTGAATTCATTGTTATGAAGATTGAAATGTGTAGAAATACTAGAGTATTGTGTGTTTGAGTGCTCCGTTTGTTGTTACCTGTATAGTGGCCGGGCCCTTGTGGCTCAGCTACGTGTCGTTCCGAACCAGGTGTCACGAACCCTTGTGGCTCGGTACCTCGTGGCCGTCTTGACGCACGTGTGGTTTTGATTTCGTTGAATTTGGATTAGAATTGATCATGTTATGATAGAAATTATTTTGAAATTGTTTACCGAAATGTGCAAGCGAGTTGTATCAGATTTATATTGCCTATTTGATCTTCCTGATGCTATTTGAGTGTTAAATACAGAAGCATGATCATTAAATGATTAAGTTTGTTATAAAGCATGATTCAAGTGTGTTTTATGTCTCAAAGAGTTTATAGTATGTTAATTGTGGAAGTATGCAAAGTATGTTGTTTGTAATCCAAGTATGAATGTGTGATCTTTGAGAGTTCACATGATATATAGAATTGAAGTATGTTGTATAGTAAATTGCATTCCAAGTAAATCATGTTTTAAAAGTGCATAAGTGGCCAACGTGAGCCCAAGTATTATTTTCCAAAAATCTCATTCCACGTAGAGCATTTTTATCTTATCTTTGAGAATGAATTGAGATGTATGTGCATGTCTTTTGCATAAGTTAAGTGTTGCTTATATGAGATGCATGAGCGATATATCTATATATATATCTATCATTGAGGTTTTGGAGGACCCGTTTGGACTATGTCCTCTCGGATGACAGTTATGGACATTGCGGTCCCAGTACATGTAACGCGGTGTATTCCCACATTACGAGGTTGGAAACTGCTCGCCAGGCTTGGAATCCTGGTCAGGGGGTGTGCACGCTCAAAGTTGGATACCTGATTCCACAGAGTTTGAGCATAGAACCAATAGAGTGGTTCGGTGGACGAGATGAGTTATAGGTCGGCTATACGCCGTGCCCGGATAGGTTCGTTCACGATACGGTGAAGTTCCTACCTCGCCCATTTGCAAGGAAAGCGAGTCATTGCAACTCTAAGAAAGCAAGAAAGAAAGAAAGTGAGTCATTGCGACTCTAAGAATGAAAGCAAGCGAGTCCTTGTGGCTCTAAGAAACCTCCACAGAAAAGTATTTTATTTTACAAGCGAGTGTATGAGTATACTTATTGTTTGCACATGTTTGCATAAAGAGAATGTTGCACGAGATTGCATTTGAGTATAGTATTTGCACGAGTTTCCATATGAGTATAGTATTTCATTACGTTGCATAATGAGAATGATTAACCAAGTTTGTTCATGAGTATGATTGCCTAGTGTATTTTGAAGTCTTATATATCCAGTTTGCGTGATGAGAATTTGAAAGCATGAAGTTAGTTTTTGTATTGATTAGTAGTATGAATTCGCTTGTAAGCATGAGCCCTTTATGAGGAGTTCTTGTGATAGTTATGTGTTGGAATGCTTGTATTGTTAAATCATTGGTTTTGAAACATGCGTGTTGATATTATAGGTTGTAGGCATTTAGAAAGTCTGTGATGTAACTATAGTTGCCTATGTGATGAGATTGCTGATTATGAATGTCATTAAATGTTTTCCAAAGCATATTCTATAGTACTTTACAGGGTTGAGTGTGGTTATACTTAGCTTCGTGCTAACCGGTGTTTTCCTATTTGTCTATGTGGTTTTTGTAAAACCCTTTTCAGGTGGACCCAGCGTTTGAGAGATGATCGAGTTTGACTAGTCTAGTAGATCTAGTAGTCTAAACTATCTTCATTATTATGATGTTCTTTTGATGGATTGTAGACTTTGAAGTTTATGTTTGATGTTAGACAATGGAGTGTTTTTCCCTCATGATGACTTTTAATTTAAGTAATTTGAATGTAAGTTTGGTTTAATGATTTAGTTCCATCCTTAGCCTGTGCAATCATCGTGTAGAGGTGGTTGTGGCGGTGACATTCCCACTAGTCTGTTATTTAAGTTATTTATCCGCTGCTTAGTTTTTGTTAATTATGGTTTAGAATTGTAATTAAGATTTAGAAAAAGTGGGGTGTTACACCCGTCCTCGGATTCCATCAAACTGCAGCTCTATGACCTGATCTCCCGCATCGAAAGCAATTCACGGGTGCTCCTCCACGAGTGGTCTTAGGATGATCCTTGCCACACTTTGGGCACACCATACTCCTCTCACCAGATGGTCCCACAGCTCCTACTCCCTGTCTCATCACCATATTCTTCCTTTCTCCACCTCGTTGTTTCTGCCTGTAGGGTTGAATCTATGTCCTTTGCTTGACGGGACATCCAAACTCCCGTTCTTCTTTTTCGATCCAAGCATGGCATCTCGATGGAGTTGCTGAATCCTAGAGTAACCTGTAACAACCCAAAATTTCATTTTATAAATCCAGTATTAAGAAATCCTAAAGTAGCTTTTTCACCCCATTAAAAATTTTTGCGGTCAATCGGTGTTTGAATAAAATAATTTTGTTCCATTTTAAAGTGAATTCGACACCGAAGAAATGAATTTCATTCGAAAATTCCAAAGGTTTCGGGTACTTCGCGTACCAAGATTTAAATCGAGAATTTTAACCGAGTAAGACCGGGAGAATTCAAAAGGGAATTTTGAACAAGTGTTCATCCTTATAGCTTTTGGCAAAATTCACTTTCAACTCCAAAATAATAAAGAAATAACATTTCTAGCATATGGTTCATGTTACATGGTGGACCACAAGACATCCAAAAATCCCTTACAAAATCATCTTTTAGCTGGGGAAATTACCCCTTTGCCCTCAACCAATCATTGTGAATTATCCTAGGCTTTTGAACGCTATATAAACCCCTTCATTCCATCTCATTTCCCTGATCTCATTCTTTGCCTCTTCCTCATTTCTTGGCTGCCAACAACAAGAAGAAAGACAACAACCTAGTAAGCTTGTTCATCCTTCATTCTAGCATCTTTTCTCTTCTAGTTTCTTTAGTCTTTGAGGTTCTAGGCTAAGAATAGAAGGTATGTTGGGAAGTGTAGGTGGTGAAGGAGGCTCAAGCTAGGCCAAGAGGAAGAAGAGATCCAAACAAGAAGACTAGACTACAAGAGGTATAACCCCATGGATTCCTCTTTAGATTTGGCTTTGTGAAGCCTAACTTTGAGTAGAAATGAGTAGAAACTATGAGCTTTTGATGTGTTTATGCTTAGAGGAAATCTAGTATGTGTTTGTGAGTTGTTGAGATTGTTTTGGCTTTGTGAAGCCTAAATCATGCTTGTAACTTATAACTTAGCAAAACTTCTCAATAAACACTTAGCAAGTAGTTGACATGCTATTGGAACTCAAAGACACTTTTAAAACAACATGCTCAATATTTAGAAACTTGGCAGTGAACTTCAGCAATTTATAACAACCACTTTAGGCATGCTTTGCTAGCTAAAATCAATCATTTAGGCTCATGCTTCTCTATTCAACAATCATACTATAACATACTCAGCAAATAAAATAATCCAAGTCTGATAGTTCACAAACTTAAAAACAGAGAAAAATTCCAAATACTTCTGCAACATTTTCTTGTACAAAAACATTCATAAATAGCTCAAAACTTAACCAAACTTAACAAAATCAAATCCAAAACGTGCGTCAAGACGGCCACGAGGTATCGAGCCACAAGGGCCCATGACACTCGTTCGAAATGACACATAGCTGAGCCACAAGGGCCCGACCACTGCACTAGAGGCACTCAACGGACCTTGGGGCGGGGCTTAACTAGGCCCGCCCCTCAAAACGCCTAGCCACCGACTCTAGGCAACGGCCCTCTCCTAGGGCCGTTCCCTAGGCCCGGTTGGCAACGGCATTAGCCAACGGTCCCCTTGTTGGGCCGTTGACTGGGACCGGTCAACCTACTGGTGCACACAGTCTGTGCACCATATGGTTTCCTCTCATCTGCAAAAATAGCTCAAGCATTTCTAACTCATCCAAAACATCAAAAACACATCATAGACAAGTAATAGATCATTTAATAGCTCAAATACAACATATATCAAGCATTTCTACTCATTTCTACTCATCAAAGACTTCACATAGTCTTGTAAAAAGCTTGAGAGTCCATGGGTTATACCTTTGTAGCTTTATCTCTTTCTAGCTAGGTTTCCACCTCCCATTTCAGCTAGTTACAACCCCCTTCACCTCCTAAACATCTCAAACAAACCATACAACCAACCTAACTTATAAGCTCAGAGAATGATGGAAGCAAAGATGAAACGGAAGGCTAGGATTAAGAGGGAAAAGATGAAGAATACTTACTGTACTTGCTTGTGTTCTTGCAGGGGAGCTCAAGGGTGGAAACAAGAGGCTAAGTCTGATAAGGGATCAATATATAGGAGCACAAATCCCTAGGTTTTCCTTATGATTGGTTGGTGGCAAAAATGTAATAACTTTGGCTAGAAAGGTGTTATCAAACAACTTTGGAGTGGTGTGGTCCACCAAGCTTCATGAACCAAGGGCTAGATTTGTTATTTTAAATAGTTTGGGGTTGAAAAAGGAATTTTCTCAAAATGATTTCTAGATGAACACTTGGTTTAAGCTTCTCGGAATTCTCTCGGTTTCACTCAGATATATTTCTTAGTTTAAAACGTGGCACACAATGTACCCGAAAATTTAGGATATTGGAATTTAAATCCATTCTTGGTGTCAGATCAAAATCAAAAAGGGCTCAAAATAATTTATTCAACACCATTTTCTTCATAAAAATTTTATGGAGTGAAAATTAGCTATTTTGGATTTTCTTAAAACCGGATTTATAAAATAAATTTTTTGGGTTGTCACACTTACCTTGTGTAATAAATGGCCTTAGTTCACTCTGTAGCCTCTAATAGGTGGTCTATGTTGAGACAGACTTGACAGAGTTGAAGTCTAGATTGAGCTAGACTTGACGGATAGAAAAGTCTATATTGAGATAGACTTGACGGATAGAAAAAGGTTATGTTGAGATAGACATAACGGGATTCTTGTGAAAGTTGATGAGTGCGTTTGAGTTCAAAATTTCTCTGACCAATGAGTTCAAGATTCATATCACTATTGGGAAGAAAATTACTCAATGTTACATGTTAGTTCAAGAGCTGATTCACTATCATTAAGGTCAACTTCGGTGTACTGCTTAGACATTCCTTTATTAAGCCTTCTTTATGAATGTGTGGGGGATTGTTCGAAAAACCATTCAATAAAGAAGGATTTTCACTTATTTATTTCCTCTCCTAATTTTTTTGGAGCTTCCTGAATTATTCCTCTTGTCTGCCCGTCAAAGACGTGCCTTTTATTCAGGATCCATTACCACTAAAATAGCACTATTTGTGTGGTCTGAAGGGAGAAGGTTGTTGAAGCTTTGTACTATAAAATCCTACTTCTAGTTCAAGCATAAAAAATAAAAATAAAAATAAAAATAAAAACAGCAGAGCTCCTTCTTGGTTCATAGCTTCCTCCATATCAGTCTGAGCATAACACTACATTATTAATCTGTGTAGCCTGTCGAAAGCATTTCGGAACCGTCACCGGAAAATTTATGCTTTTAAGGTAGTGTTTTCATAAACACCACACAGAATTCCGTTTCCTATCTATTTCGAATTCCTATTCGTGTTCCTTCGTCGTACACCATCTTCCTGTTCACTTCACGTGGCATTGTTTCCGCACAAAATATCCAACAACCCCATCTTTCACCTGGGAGACTCTTCGCACGTAAACCATCCTCATATTTAGTATATGGGTTAGCAATTATGGGGAGAAAATTGGAAAGCTACATCTGCACTTTTGTGCTTTTTGTGTTGAGATTAAAACTCAGTTCAACGTTTCTATTCAAACACTACGAAGTGATAATGCTAGAGAGTATTTATTTGCTCTATTTTTGTCAAACATGATCCAAAATGGTACTCCATCAAATCTCTTGTGTGGATAAACCTTCACAAAATCGGGTAGCTGAGCGTAAGAATATAATAGACATTTGTTTGAAACTTCGAGAGCCCTGTTGTTACGTACAAATGAATGTTCCCAACAGTTTTGGCATAATCTTTGCTTCTCCATTGAATCCCTTGATGTATCAATGCTTCAATTGACTCTAAATCTTTCTAAAATGCACTCATAAATGCTTTAAGAAAGTCGAATTGGATCTAACCACAGAAATACAGCAAAAAAAAGTTCTTTTAAGCATAATAGCCACATTTGACGCACAAAATGAAAGTTAACCATGGGGTAAAACTTGATCAAATATAAACTCATCATAGGGCAGGTACGTGGTTTTCTTCTTTCATCCCTTTTTACATGGAAGTCTCAGCTAAAAAAATCTACTGTGTTAATCTGGTTTCTAGGTTTTACAGCAGGCACCAATTCGCTAAACAACATCACAGCTCACATTGCTGCTAGCTTTGGGATATGCAGTAGTCTGATCATTAGATGGAAAGCAAGCTGAGAGATCAGAGTATTGCAGCCTGCCTGCAATTAACAAGGAAATGGCAAATCTTTTATGCTTTGAGTGAGGCTAATTTGCAGGATAATAGCTAGGATGCCAAAAATGGAGAATTAGAGAAGTTTTCAGAATTATACTTTGCCTTGTAAATCAATATCAATCACCCAGAGATATGCAGAGCGTACAAACTATATTTGTTGCTCAATCTGCAGTAGCATTCGTAATCAAAACAATTTAATTTGGCTGTCAAACAATATATATGTACTGCATTTTCTGAAACAAGGATGGCAATTATGTTAAGTGATAGTATATTATTGGAATTGAATAAGGAAAATTAGAGCGAGCATTTAGGTTTTGTGACCACTTTTATGTGGTAAAAACTCCTAACTTCTTCAGTTCTTTTATTAATGATTATGTTAAATTTACCATTGTTCTTCAGAAATTTTAGTTAACCAAAGCTAATAATAGAATTTTTAGCTCATATATATTTTTCTTCTTTCACCCAAACTATACTCCAACTCCACAACTTAGTAGTTAGTAGCTAAAAACGCACAAATGTATGTGGGCCCTAACATCCATTAAACTAATAGGGGGAAAAAAGTTCAGTTTAATATTAGGTCAATGGTTTACGTATGCCAGTATTGTGCATAGTAAAATTATACAAAAATTACAAATACGGGGATATTGCATGACATGCTATATCTATCCCCAAAATATCAATGTAGTAATAATGGTTTAAATGCAGTAAAGATATTTTAATTCAAAGAAGAACTTTGAAAATTAAAGGTTTTAAACATTGAAGTATGAAAGGCTAAGACAAGGACTTGCTCTAACAGGGAGAAATTATGAAGTTGATACAAAGAATTCTTATAAAATAAACTCAGTTTATAGTTTACAGCATTATACACAACACAATCATCATTCTAATCAACACAAAGTAAAGCTTTATGAATTCAGTATTTCAATGATAACTATGTTTGGTAATATGGTTGAAAAACCCCAAAAGAATAATCCTACGGAAAGATTATTATTCTATGGGAAAACAGAAAAATCTGGGAAGGAAAAGGTGGAAAAATCGGGTATAGGTTAGCACGAGTTTGAACACAAAGTTCTTTTCCTTAAAACCTTATTTGCTACCTCCCACAAGTGCTAGGAACGCTGTAGCCTAGGTTTCTCAGGATAAAACGTGCTACGGTTCTTTGTTTACGCACCTAAACAAAGAACCCGGCAAACAAAGCAAGGCAAAGAGCACAGTTGGCTAAAGAAGAGAGTAGAAGCAGAGTTTTGGTGCTGAAAGCTTACTGGAATTCCTTTTGTTTCTTATTGTGTAAAATCCTACTGCTCTACCTCTCTTTATATAGGGATGTTGGAGTGGTAGCATTCAACATGGTCATCAAATTGGTATTAAAACCAATTGCCACCCACTAATTAGGATTAAACTCAGATTCAAAATTGGAATTAAAATAGTATTAATTCCGTAACAGATGAGTTTAATCTGCACAACAGGCTGAACTTTCGGGTCGGGTTTCAGACCGTTGGGGTGCAGGTTGACCCGAGAATGATACCGAAGTTTGGCATAACTTAGCCCAAGGCCAACCAATTTCTGGACGACATTCCTACGAAAGATTATTATTCTATTGGAGAACAGAAAAATCTGGGAAGGAAAAGGTGGAAAAATCGGGTATAGGTTAGCACGAGTTTGATCACAAAGTTCTTTTCCTTAAAACCTTATTTTCTACCTCCCACAAGTGCTAGGATCGTTGTAGCCTAGGTTTCTCAGGATAAAATGTGCTACGGTTCTTTGTTTAAGCACCTAAACAAAGAACCAGGCAAACAAAGCAAGGCAAAGAGCACAGTTGGCTAAAGAAGAGAGTAGAAGCAGAGTTTTGGTGCTGAAAGCTTATTGGAATTCCTTTTGTTTCTTACTGTGTAAAATCCTATTGCTCTACCACTCTTTATATAGGGATGTTGGAGTGGTAGCATTCAACATGGCCATCAAATTGGTAGTAAAACCAATTGCCACCCACTAATTAGGATTAAACTCAGATTTAAAATTGGAATTAAAATAGTATTAATTTCGTAATAGATGAGTTTAATATACACAATAGGCTGAATTTTCGGGTCGAGTTTCAGACCGTTGGGGTGCAGGTTGACCCGAGAATACCGAAGTTTGGCATAACTTAGCCCAAGGCCAACCAATTTTCGGACGACATTCCTACGGAAAGATTATTATTCTATGGGAAAACAAAAAAATCTGGGAAGGAAAAGGTTGAAAAATCGGGTATAGGTTAGCACGAGTTTGAACACAAAGTTCTTTTCCTTAAAACCTTATTTGCTACCTCCACAAGTGCTAGGAGCGTTGTAGCCTAGGTTTCCCAGGATAAAGTGGGAAGAACTCTAATAGAGATGATGCAGGAATGCTTGATAGACAAGAGGTATCTAATTGTTTTAGATGACATATGGAGCACTCAGCATTGGGATGATATCAAACATGTTTTTCCTCTTTATGTGGAAGGAAGTCGCATATTGCTGACCACTCGGTTCAATGAAGTGGCTGATTATGCTTGCACATTCAAAGGTAATCATCATGTTATGATTTTACTAGATGCAAATGAAAGTTGGGAACTATTCTGTAATATCTTTCCGCTTGAAAGGTATAGGGCACCAAGATTTGAAAGCTTTAGGAGTCATCTGTCCAATGTTGTGGAGAAATGTGAAGGACTGCCGGCACAGGTAATTGTTACCGCTGCTGTGCGTTTATCTAAATGCAAAAATAACATACAACATGAATTGAAAAAAATGGAAAAAGAAATTGAGTTGTTGGGAATTCTAGATTATAGTGCACTCGCACTCATTTACAATAAGTTGCCAGAATATTTGAAAGTTTGCTTTTTATATCTTGGAATCTTTCCAAAGCGTAGTGAAATCAAAGTCAAAACGCTTCTTAGGTTATGGGTTGCAGAAGGATTTGTGAAGCCATCAAGGAATAAGGATTTAGAAAAGATTGCTTATTGTTACTTAAAGGACCTCATTGATTGAAGTCTTATGTTAATAAGCAGTCGGACGTTTGATGGAAAAATTAAGACTTGTAGGGTGCACAGTGTCATGCATAATATTTGTTTTAGAGAGGCTCAGAAAGAGGGAATATTATGTGCAGTAAATACTCAGCAACTCCCAAGGTGGTCATTAAATGTATTCGCAAATTCCTATCGTTGGTTTAGTTTATGCAAACATAGTTTTGACTATTATGTGTTGTTTAGTTTAAACAACCCTCGCTGTATTTTCTTCTTCCAAGACAATTCCGAAATTTTGGTACCCTTCAAGCTGTTAAGAGTTTTGGCATTCGTTCCATCTCCATTCCTCCAAAGTGTGCCAATGCATTTAGGGGGTTTAGTTCTTCTAAGATACTGATCTCGGCAAGGAACCGACAGAAAAGGAAAAGAACCTAAAAATCCTTCGTCGACTTCCCAAGTCATGGGAAATGAAGGTAACGGCAATGAGAGATCATCGAGACATGAAGACTACACCCTCGACGAAGATTTTTAGCGATCTCAAGGCATACGAGTTTGAGCACGAACCAAAAGAATCTGACGAAGTCGAAACCAGAAATATTGCCTTGGTTGCAAACCAACAACCCTCTACCTCAAACAGGTCAAAATCTAACCCTAGTGATTTTTTATCTGACGAACAGTTTGCCTTGTTTGTGTGTAGAATGAAGCGGTTTATGAGGAAGAACAACTTCCAAGAGCAAAAAAAAATTTCAAAGTCCATCAAACCGAAGGCAATATGAGAAATCACCTCAAGCTTCCACACAAGAAACAATCGATGGACAGATGCTGTGTTACAACTGCCGAAAGCCAGGGCATTTCAAAGTGAATTGTCCTCATCCAATGGTTCGCAAATATCAAGGTCAAGAACCCAGCACTGGTGCTTCAAAGGATGTCACTGAAGTAAGCAAAAGAAGTGATAAGCGAGAGCAAAATCAACCTCGGCATGAAAGAAGAAGAAGAGCTATGGTTGTGAACGAATCAGCCGAAACTATTGAAACCGAAAGCAGCTCTTCAAGCTCAAGCTCAGACGGCGAAAACACTAAAGATGAAAAAGGACTGCTTTGCTTGTTTAGTGAAGAAGAGGAAACTAATGATCTATGCCTCATGGTTCAAGATGATGAGGTAAATTCTCAATCTTCTTCTTCTTCTATTCAAATGGAGTCTAGTTCAGTCAGTGTCCAAAGTTCCAATGAATCAGTCAGCAAGATGATGAGGGACTTTACAGTCATAGAAAGCACATACTCAAAGCTAAAAGAGGAAAACTCTCGGCTAATGATCAGCTATGATGAGCTAAGGCGAGTTCGAATAGAGAACATTAAGCTAGCCATCGTGAAAGATCGGCTCAAAAAACAAGTTCTTTCTTTTAAAGAGCAGTGTACAGAAAGAGAGTTGCGGGAGTAACAATTGCATGAGGTTCTTGATTCGTTCAACAATTCGTCCAACTTGATGGACCGAATGGTGAATGGACCGAATGGTGAATGGACCGAATGGTGAATGGATCAAAACCGACTGGGGAAAGAACCGGAATTGGTTATGACCTTAGCTTCCTTCACATGTCTTATTGAACAAACCCACAAACGTCTACTCTCGTGAGAGTATCAAATGTATTGTGGAACCACGAAATGGGAATAACTTGAAAGGCAAACCTAGGCATAATACTAATGCCAAGAGGAATGAACCGAAAGATAATAGATCTAATCTATACTATCAAAAAGATCAGCCTACAAGGAATAGCCAATCGAGGGTAAGAACAAATGTTAATCAGAGGCAAAATCATTCTAAGCATCCACGAAAGGATCCTCTACGAGGAAACCCGAAAGGAGAACGTAACAAATATGCCAAGAGGTCATCTAGAAGACTAATGACAGGCAACAGATGGAGTGGACCATCCGAAAAAGATTGGCTTGTTTATCTTGAACCTTTGTCAAAAGTGCAATTTGAGAAAATCCATCGACATAAACAAACCAATTATTCTAAACAGTATCGCAATCCACCCGGTGACTATTTCCAAAGTCGATACAAAGCTAAAACTTTTGCCAAAATCTACTACAATTATCAAGTTTTTAATGGATACAAAGGACCAAGGATGAGTCAAGTTCACTCTAGGTTCGATACAAAGCTAAAACTTTTGCCAAAATTTACTACAATTATCAAATTTTTAATGGATATAATGGATCCCAAAATTGACCACTAACCCCGAAGGACCCGCAACCGAAGGGGTACCTAAAACTGCATAATATTTCTTGCAAGCAAAACAGGTCATATGGTATGTAGATAGTGGATGCTCAAGACATATGACTGGTGATAAAACAATTTTGAGCAACTATAAAGAGATTGACGGTCCAAAAGTAATCTTTGGAGGAGAAACGAGTGGTAAAACTTGTGGAATAGGAGACATTATAAAAAATGGCATAACAATTCAAGATGTCTCATATGTCGAAGGAATAAGATTCAATTTGCTAAGCACGAGTCAATTCTGTGACAGGCTATAATGTTGAATTCTCAAAAGACAAATGCAACGATGTCAACACGAGAGATGGTGACACTGTTCTCATAGCCAAGCGGAAGAAAAACATGTATGTTGTCTCTTGGAATTTATCTAATGTTAATGTTTGTCTTGTCGCAAAAAGTAATGCAGATCTAAGCTGGAAATGATACAACAAAATGAATCATCTGAAACTAAAGACCACCAACAAACTGCAGATCTAAGCTGAGAATGACACAACAAATTGGAGAATTTTTCACATAGGTCAGGATTCGTACATCCAAAAATGATATTGTAACACCCCGTGTTACGGCCCCTAAAACCAATTAGTTAATTAATCAATAGCCCAAGAGAAAGAATAAATTATAATGATTAATTAGGGAAAAAGGCCCACCATAGTCCGTGGGCCCTCATATCTAAACCCAACCCCTAATCCCAATAGGATTAGACTCTAAATAAGATCCCTAGATCTATAAATAGGGAACTTAGGAGGCACCTAGAATCCCCACCACAATAATCTCTCACCACCCAAAGAGCTCCAAGAATTCCCCTAGGAGAAATCAAGAAATCAAGAAAGCTTAAAGAAAGATCCTTCATAGCCAAGGAATTAATTAAGGCTAAGAGGTAACCCATGTCTCAACTAAACCTATTTTCATAGCTATGATTCCCCCTTAGGGTTTCCCCCATATTATTGTGATTGGCGAGATATGATGATGATTATTGATGTTTGATGTGATGATCCCATGAGGGATCTTGATAATCTTGATATTGGGAGATTCTTGATAATTATGGAGTTCTTGATGATTATATGGAATTCTCGATGATTATGTGTTGTTCTTGATAATTGTGTGATGTTCTTGATGCTTATGTGTTATCCTTACCGAATCTTGCAATTAGAAGGCGAATCGTATTCTTGTTGACATAAAAGTGATTAGAACCCTAGGTTGTATCGTATGTTATGATTCTTGGATTGTGGGGTGGGGAAATCGCATGTTTGGGTGTTGATTATGTCTAGAAAAGCATGATAGGTTATGTGCCGTTCGTTTCTCGTATTTGATCCGTTAATTGTCTACGTGTTGTCGTTAATTGCGTTGTAAGGTGTCTAAGCATGGTTTCGGGTTCCACAATGGTTCCCGGGGCGCAAAAGTGATGAAAAGAGTCAGTGGGGGGTAGGTGGGGGGGTAGGGGACCCGCCACCTACCCACGGCCGTGAAACACCGCCCGGCAGCGGGTAGCCGGCGGGCGGGCAGCTGCCCGCCGGCGACCCGCTGCCCGGAACAGTACTTTCCGGCGGGCAGCCGGCGGGTGGCCCCCACCCACCGGCTACCCGCTGGAATTTCCCCCACCTTGGGTTCCCGGCTTCCCCGTTTGATGTTCCCCTGTTCCCCGTGGTGTCCCAACGGACTCCGTTTATCGTGCCTATGTCTAGTTTGATGTTTCGGGTACCGTTCGTAGGTTTATGAGTCTATTATATTGCATGCTAGTTGAATTGGTATCCCTTTGACCTAGGTGGAAGGAGTATGAACCCCTTAGGACTATTCTTAGTATGTGATGGATCACGCATAGGTTTTGTTATGCGCTTTCTCCCCCTTCCCAATGTGTAATATGGGTTGCATGTGCTTGCTATGTGTTATGTGTGGGTGTTACCCCAATTCGGTTGCGATCGGATTGGTTATCCTGAGCTGCGGTTCAGAAGCTGGCTGCGGTCAGATTGATACTCTTGGGCTGCGGTCCACCGTTTGGTTGCGATCAAACGTTTCTATACGAGCTGCGGTTCGTCCTCTTTCCTGGCTGCGGTCAGATGACATTCTCTTGGGCTGCGGTCCACTGTTTGGTTGCGATCAAACACTATGATGAGCTGCGGTTCATCGGTCGGTTGCGATCGACCCCTCCGTGTTGCGATACGGGGCAGGGTGCTGCGGGGCCGTGTCAGAGCTATATGCGCTGACCCTCATGTATGGGCATGCGATTGGTCCTGTGGTGCCAACAAAGTGTGTTATGTGTTGTGACATGGACGAGTTGTGATTACGAGTGTCTTGGGGGACGTGACTATGGGATTTATATTGGGGATTGTTCATGTTGGGTTATGATCATTGTTTATGCTTTGCCTTATCTGCCTTATCTGTTTTGAACTGCATATGCTCGTTACAACTGTTGCTTGTGTCTGGCCTTATCTGTCGAGTCATTCCCGATTTTTAAAGCTAGAGTTCGTAGGATATATCTTCATGCTCAAAATGGTTTTCGTATATCTATATATATCTCTATATGTATTGTATTTCAACGCGTTGGAGTGGGTTACCAGCATCTCTCGCTGAATAGATATATTTGGCTTTCAGGCACAGAAGATTAAGTCACTGGAGCGCGCTAGAACTTGGAGTATAGAAGTATATAGTTTTCCCTTTTGGCCTGTGTGCCACGTTTACGTAATTACGCTTTGAGGATATTAGTTAGTTAGCCTGTGCACTTGGGTTCTCTAGCCCAGGTGTGGCATAGCACCCCGTACGCTTGTATTTATTTATTGGGATTTAATGAGATTCTACCTTTATTATAAGTTTTAAAAAGTCTTGAAAATCTGGGGTGTTACAGTTGGTATCAGAGCCTAAGTTTGACCCTAGGAAAAGACTCGTAAGACCGGACTTTAGGACATTAGGCTTGAACTCTAGGTACCTAGGAACATAGGACTCAGGAATCTTAGGACGCGCGGTGAGATTGTGAAACCTACACATAACTTCCCTACACTTTACCCTTCCTCATTCTAAAACCCTTCCCCACTTATCACTTCATAAGAAGTGCATCAGACTCTAATTTAACATTCTTATAAACACTGACCAGAAAGACGATAGCATGGCACCGAACAGAAGGCAATCAAGAACTCCAGAGCCCGCCACAGACGACCCCTTGACCCAAACCCTACAGCAGCTAACACAAGTCGCACAGGCACTAAGTGACGCGGCCCTTCGCAACAACAGGCCCCCACCACCTCCATCAAACGCAAACTCAGACGTCGCCCGACAAGTTTCAAATCACCGACCACCCACGTTTTCGAGAGAAGAGGATCCCGCGGTCCTAGAAGAATGGATCCGAACCCTTGATAAGATTTTTGGGGTAGTAGAATGCCCGGAGGGACGCCGCGTAGAGATAGCCTCGTTCTACTTCGGACACGAGGCCGATCTCTGGTGGATCCACGAGGGGCCCACTTACCAACAAGAACCGAGGTTCAATTGGGAGAACCTCAAGACACGACTACGAGAGAGATTCTATCCAACCCACGTAAAAGCATCCATGTACGAAGAGTTCCTTCATCTAAAACAAGGAACGACCACCGTCGTAGAATACCATAAACGATTCCTCGAGATGGCACGCTTCGCGCCAGAGCTAGTCCCCACCGAGGTAACCAAGATAGAGAGATTATTGTCGGACCTCAACTTCGAAGCTCGAAAGGCGCTAGTGATAAGCAGACCTCGGACCCTCAACGAGGCTTACTCCAGTGCCGCGAATCTCTATCGAATCCAACTACTCCAACGCGGAGTTCAGGAACAAATACGAAGAATAAACACCGGAAGTGGGGCACCGCCAGTGAAAAGAACGAGAAACGACACCGGCACAAGGTCGAACAACCCGACCAACCAAAGACCGCCCCTGGGAAACAACGAAGCTAATCCAAGAAGCTTCCCTTGCCCGAGATGCAACAAAAGCCATAGGTACAAGGATTGCGCGGGCAACCCCTGGCGATGCTTCAACTGCGGAGAGGAGGGGCACAAGGCCTTCCAGTGCACTCGACCCCAAAGACCGCGCCCCGCCACCGTGGGCCAACACGGGGGCACCGGTCATCAAGGAAGTTACGGCGCTCCCGGAAAGGTATTCGTTATGAGCCACACTCAAGCCAACCTCGGAAACGAAGAGGACCTAGAAGGGGGAAACCCAATCCCGGAGGACGAGGACCATACGGATCCCACAGAAGAAAATCCAGAAAACGAGTTCTGTCTAGGATAAACCATCACACCCCTTGTAACCACCCCCCGTGTCGTAAAGACCACTTATTTAGCTTAGCTATTTCGAAAGTATTATGAATAAAGATTTTGATCTAATTTCAATTCCACTATGGAGGTAAAGCACAAGTTACACCATCAACCCAACCCTTCCCCCACTAAAGGACGAAACAAGGAAAAGGACAAAAACCATACCATCAAGAAATACCTAATGTCACCATTAGGAATTGAACCCTAGACCTCCTATTTACAAGTCCAAGCCCCTAACCACTAAGCCATGAGTGTTTCTTGAAACCTCAAGGGAATACTCCCTTGTTAAACCTCTCCAAGTCCCCAAAACCCACAAAACCCCCAAATCAAAAACCCTTCTTCTTCTTCCTCTCCTTCTTCCTTCCCACCTCTCCCCTCCATTGCCTCTCACGCACACCACCACCCCACCCAAGCAAAATCCGGCAGCCACTCAAACGCCACCCCCCACCGATAGCCGCCACCGGCCGAACGACGACCGCCGTCGCCGCACCGCCTCGCCGCCGCTCCAGTCGATCGACATCCACCGTCCGAAGGACACCCCGCCGTCGACCCGCTGCCCCGCTGCCCAGTCGACCCCACAGCGCCACCACACCCCCCACCACACCAAAGCCGGACCCCACCTCACCGGCGTCGACCTCGCAAACGGAGAATACGCCGAAACCCCGCCGCCGCCTCGCCAGAAAACCGCACCGCCTCGCCGGAGAACCCGCCGGAAAATCGCACCGCCTCGCCGGAAAAATCGCCGGCAAACATCACCATCAAACGAGCATCACGATGCCAAAGAAACCCCTCGGAATCCGCACCCCGGAGTGGAGCAACGCCGATTACACCGTAATCGGAGGTAAAGCACTCGAACCCGTCCAATTCTCTCCGGAATTGGTTGATATGCTTAAACACCAAGGGCTCCTAGATGCATACCTCACCATCAAGGGGGATACATACCCCGAATTGGTGAAGGAGTTCTATCAACACCTTGTGGCCACCAAACGGGGTGACAAGATAGAGATCGCCACCAAGGTCCGTGGCAAGGAAATTGTGCTTTCCGAAGGCCGGTTGGCCAAGCTCTTGAAATTGACCACCACGGGTGTGTCTAACTATGACCGAAAGGGTTGGATTGATACCCAAACTACGGGATACAAGGACTATCTCGGATACTTACTCGGGAAAGAGGACGGGTTCACCTCGGCCACTCGACCAAACCGAAAGTGGCTATCGGCGGAGCAAAAGATATTGGTTATGACTGTAACCGATAGCCTCTTGCCCACCAATAACAAGAGCAAGGATGTGGGGAGCTTGGAGTGCACCTTTGCGTATCTCCTAAAACATAAAATCAAGTTCAACCTGCCGGCACTCATGCTAAAGCACATAGAGTTCTGCAAGACAAACAACCGGCTTAGCCTACCCTACGGGATGATCCTAAGTTGGATCATGGAGAAAAAGGGGGTGGACCTAAGCCACACCGAGGTCAAAACTGCCAATGGCATGGTTTTCAATGCCCAAAACCTCCGCTGCAACGACATCCACTACACCGAAGGAGGACACTATCTCACCCTCGAAGAAATTTGCCAAAAACCCGAGGAGGAACGTAGGGAATTGGTTGATCGGTTGGACATCTCCAACAAAAAGCTCAAGCGAGCCATGCAAGATTGCGGAGGTACGGAGGGAAATGAGGGACAAGAGGAGGAAGACGGGCCTAACCCGTCAGTGCACCCACAGCCAGGAGGGAACCCGAGGGTACAAGACGAGGGTTCGGTCAACGAACGCATACTCGCACAGCTCGACCGGCAGAATCAAATCATGGAAGAAGGGTTCTCATCCTTGATTCGCACCACACGCGCACTCGATCAAAGGGTGGCAGCGATCGAGGCCGCCTTGGGCACTCGCGGTGCATCCAGTTCCAGCGCAGGAAACCGAGGTACAACCGAAAACTTCTCTATCACAACATCATCAAAAGTTCAGCCTACCCCAAGCCAAGACAAACGTAAGGCCGCAACCCTAATCAGGAGGCCGAGCTACGAGGTGTCTAGGGGTGAAAGGATGGACTATAACACCGGGCTTCGGGGACGAAGCCCCTTGTAAGGGGGGGGGGGGGGAGAGTGTAACACCCCGTGTTACGGCCCCTAAAACCAATTAGTTAATTAATCAATAGCCCAAGAGAAAGAATAAATTATAATGATTAATTAGGGAAAAAGGCCCACCATAGTCCGTGGGCCCTCATATCTAAACCCAACCCCTAATCCCAATAGGATTAGACTCTAAATAAGATCCCTAGATCTATAAATAGGGAACTTAGGAGGCACCTAGAATCCCCACCACAATAATCTCTCACCACCCAAAGAGCTCCAAGAATTCCCCTAGGAGAAATCAAGAAATCAAGAAAGCTTAAAGAAAGATCCTTCATAGCCAAGGAATTAATTAAGGCTAAGAGGTAACCCATGTCTCAACAAAACCTATTTTCATAGCTATGATTCCCCCTTAGGGTTTCCCCCATATTATTGTGATTGGCGAGATATGATGATGATTATTGATGTTTGATGTGATGATCCCATGAGGGATCTTGATAATCTTGATATTGGGAGATTCTTGATAATTATGGAGTTCTTGATGATTATATGGAATTCTCGATGATTATGTGTTGTTCTTGATAATTGTGTGATGTTCTTGATGCTTATGTGTTATCCTTACCGAATCTTGCAATTAGAAGGCGAATCGTATTCTTGTTGACATAAAAGTGATTAGAACCCTAGGTTGTATCGTATGTTATGATTCTTGGATTGTGGGGTGGGGAAATCGCATGTTTGGGTGTTGATTATGTCTAGAAAAGCATGATAGGTTATGTGCCGTTCGTTTCTCGTATTTGATCCGTTAATTGTCTACGTGTTGTCGTTAATTGCGTTGTAAGGTGTCTAAGCATGGTTTCGGGTTCCACAATGGTTCCCGGGGCGCAAAAGTGATGAAAAGAGTCAGTGGGGGGTAGGTGGGGGGTAGGGGACCCGCCACCTACCCACGGCCGTGAAACACCGCCCGGCAGCGGGTAGCCGGCGGGCGGGCAGCTGCCCGCCGGCGACCCGCTGCCCGGAACAGTACTTTCCGGCGGGTGGCCCCCACCCACCGGCTACCCGCTGGAATTTCCCCCACCTTGGGTTCCCGGCTTCCCCGTTTGATGTTCCCCTGTTCCCCGTGGTGTCCCAACGGACTCCGTTTATCGTGCCTATGTCTAGTTTGATGTTTCGGGTACCGTTCGTAGGTTTATGAGTCTATTATATTGCATGCTAGTTGAATTGGTATCTCTCACTGGAGCGCGCTAGAACTTGGAGTATAGAAGTAGATAGTTTTCCCTTTTGGCCTGCGTGCCACGTTTACGTAATTACGCTTTGAGGATATTAGTTAGTTAGCCTGTGCACTTGGGTTCTCTAGCCCAGGTGTGGCATAGTACCCCGTACGCTTGTATTTATTTCTTGGAATTTAATGAGATTCTACCTTTATTATAAGTTTTAAAAAGTCTTGAAAATCTGGGGTGTTACAGATATCGTCAACATATATTTGTACAAGCAACACATGATCATCATTTTTGATACAAAAGAGTGTTTTATCAACAGCTCCTTTCGTGAATCCACAATTTATAAGAAAGTATGATAGAGTATCATACCAAGCTCGTGGAGCTTGTTTCAGCCCATATAAGATCTCAGCTCTCCTCCATCGTGAACTCCTCCATCAGATCGTGAGATGAACACCGCTTCCTCTGCGTCTCGCCACTTCGCTCGGCTTCATCTTCAACTGTTGCCGACTGGGCTCCGTCTTCAGTCTTCACCCTCAGGTTCATTTTTCTCACCGGTCGCACCCTCTTTCTATACACCATTCTAACCCTAATTCCTAATTTAGAAAATCAATTAATTTCTTTATGTTCCCGCCTTCCTGTAGACTTGGAGTTCCTACGGCTGCGACGAGGATATTGAACGAGGCATTGGCGACCAACCGGCGATGTCCTCGATTGGTGGCGGCGAGGTGGCGATTGACCAGCGAGGAGGCAGCGGTGGTGTAGATAGGTATGTCTTACTTCTTACTCTTCTAGTCTATTTGTTGCGGCATGTGGAGGTTTGTTATTTTTGTTCTGATTGTGCACTTACGTGTTAGAAACATCTATGAACATTATGTGTTAGGGTTCAACTAAGGGGGGAAAGTTATGGGGTGCATCTGTGGAATAGGGAAAGTGGGAGAATGAGAATTGAGGAGGGTAGTATTTTAAGTAGCATTTTTCTAGGCAATGTATCATCTGCAAAGGGATTTATGATTCTTGAACATTAAATTTCTACTGCAACTTATGAATTCAAACACATTCAATCTTTTTTTCTAGTACACACTACAAGAAAATTGTTCATTAGTGAGAGGTAAAACTGTCACTAAAAATCAAAAACCATCATAAAAGACTTTTAATGACGGGAAATTTACCGTCGCCACCCGTCATTATTTCTTCCGAGGTTAAAACAAATAGTGACGGGATATGATACCATCATTAGTAAGCATATACCATCATAAATTTGATGTTGAACATTAAATTTCTAGTTCACCCATTCATGCCATTATATTTGTCACAAAGGAACTGTGGCAGCATCTTCCAGCTAAGAGAGATTGTTCCAAAAAAAGAATCTATAGTTATAAGTGAATATCCTTCAACTTTTGAGGTGAGATCTGTGTGCATGTCTAAGGAATTGGTGGATTTCCTTTGTAGCATTTTATAGCATAAGTGCATAACAAATAATTGTTACTTGTATCCTAAATACTGCTGCCATTCTGTAATACATGTGTCTTAAAGATGGCATTTTAAACTCAATCTTCTTTTTGCAGAGCTGTAATAATGATAAAGTTGAAGATGAGATGGAAAAGGTAAGATCTATAGTAAAAGGGCTGCAGTCAAAGAGGGCATTGCTGCCTCCAAAAGATAGATTTGAAGGGTCAACGTTAATGATCATATACTCTATTTTGGCAAAATAGTCATTTCTTGCTAATATAGCTAATATTATTTTGAAGTCTCTTATTCCTGAATAGGATAATATTTGTTGGAAGGTCCTATGCAGTGTAGCATATGTTCTGCAATTTGATTTTATGTGAATATTGTACCCATTGGGTAACATATATTGACTTTTTTCCACCCACAATATATTAGTGCTGTCACATTTTCAGTATCAAATTGAAGTTATTTGTGAAATGGCTGCTAGCAATCATTCATAAGCAATGGAATGATTGATGAATCTTGATCTGCAATAAGTGTTTGCGTGTATGCTGAAGTTAGTGTCTGAGATTTTTTGTTGTAGTAGTTGTTGTTGTTATGAGATACTAAGCAAGCTGTGTAAAGAGATGCATTCAAATATTTAGGTTTGATTTGTTTCTTTGATAGATAATTGCTGCTAGTATAAGGAAAGATGGAAAATGTAGGAGGATGAAGACCGTGTTGGAGGTGGACACCAAGATAAACATGAAGATGAGGTATAATGCCATGCCACTTTTTCATTTAGTTCTAGGCATTTGAAACAGATTCTATGCTTTATAATTTTATTTCTTCTGACAGGACATGAAATGATCAGTTTCAGTTGTTTGCATCAATTCTTGGTTTAAGTAGGACAAATGAGCATATATTGAATCAAAATAATACGGAGTAATAAATAAATAAAGTAAATTACTTTAGTGAGAATTTTTGGAATTGATTTCATAAGTTGGTCCCCCTTAGATGAGTGGTATGATGACTCAGTTTTCTTTCTATCCAAGCATATATGTTCACTTGTGCTTACTTTTATGTGAAGGTAATTTCAGCTTCAATGAGAGAACAATTGCAAAGTATGCAGGAGCTACAACCATGTATTTTGTATCCAAGAAATTGAAGAAAAAATATAACATCACTGATGAGCGTGCAGCATTATATGAAGCGGCAGAAACATGGGTTGATGCTTTGAATGGCCGAGACTTTCTAGGTAATTAACTTTATTCCTATTTCCTATATTCTTACATAGTCTGTTCTCATCAAATCTGTTTTTAAAATTACTTTATCCTCTCATGAGTATACTTGAATGCTATAATAATATGTCACTGTTCTTTTTGTATAATTTCATTTCACTTTTCTCTGCATAATTTTTTGCTGTACCAGGTGATTGCGGTAATTTGGGGCAAACAAATAATACTCGGAGTATTCGGGTTGTCGAACCACAGAGAGATGAGGTACTAATCACTAGCTACTAGGTTACTCATATGAAACTAGTCCGAACAAAACTTGAAGGTTGGGTAATTGAAGAAAATAACAAGCAGAATAAAATAAAGAACAAGGTTTTGTAAACAATAGAGCGAAACAGGATTCTTGGGATCACAATGTTTAATCACCTAGTGCCAATTAACGTTTGTAATATTTAGTTTGGAATTAAGATTTGTATGGGAATGCACAGTGGAATCGAATTACTCCCGTAATCTCTATTCCTAGTGAATTTCCACTCCCGTGGCTTAAACACCTAATAAGATCGAAGATCAGCATTTAATTATTCCCAATTACTACCATCTCCCGATAGACAATAATCTAGAATAAGATTCCCCCAATAAGTTCCCCTTTCCCAAGGTCCAACCATTATGTGCAATCGTGTGTGCCCTAATTTATGCGCCCCAACTCCCATTGGTGACACAAACATGGTTATGAAGCTAGTAATTTAGGCCTTTAATTACCAACAACAACAGGTTAAAACAAGCTTGCAACACAAATCATAAAACCAAACATAAATATATTAAGAAATTAACGAACTGGCACATAGATTCATAAACAAATTCACCCAAAAATCCTTAAAGAATTTAGTCAAGCATGGCTAAATTCTACATAGAAATATAAATAAAGAATTACAAATCATCAAAAGAGTACAAGAATTGACCAAGCGATTCTCTCAAATCTCCTTAGTTTCCTCCTTGCTTCCAAAGACATGCAACTTGAGGTTCTTGATTTCTCTCTTTCTTGTGTACAAAGAACTCTAAAAATCTCTCTAATCCCTGTCCTTTAGGGTTGAGGAAGGTGGGATTTTATAGTAGGTACGAAGCTGGGCGGAATTGGAATTTTCCTAATTTAATTTAGGAATTTGCCTTCCTAATATAAATTTGGAAGCTAACAATTATAATCTTGAGATTTCTCTTTTATTTCATGCCTTCATGGGAATCAGCGCCCATTTCTAATTTTGGAATGCAATTTGCTGCTTCTTGGTTTTAGAATGGAGAATGCCAAATTTCAGCGCCACATTTTGTAATTACGTCGTGCGTCTTTCTCGACGCGTCGGGCCCTCCTGGTCTCGACCGTAAAATCTTTTTGAAAATTTTGGACGCGTCGAGCCAAGAATGTACTGAGTAGGCGCCATTGGGTTCACTTTGACTCCAATTTTGTTCTCGAACTTCCCTTGCTCATAACTTTGACCTACAATGGTTCAAAAATTCTAACAAACACCGTAAAACATTCAAAACAAGTGTGAACCATAATTAAATGATAATAGCAAGGAAAACATGTATTAAATAAGCAAAATTAAAGAACTTAATTGCCGAGATGATTCAAAATAACTAAAAAAACAAGTACAGATGTGATAACATCACCCCCTCACACTTAAGCATTTGCTTGTCCTCAAGCAAAACCAAGAAATAAAATCACAATTCAAAACATACAAATTACTCATGCTCTCTCTTGCACAACCTTTCAAACCACCAACAAACTTGCTACAAAACAATAAGCTTCAAGAATCAAATTAGTTTGGCACATAAGAGACACATTTCCAAGCCAATAACCAAGCACCAAGAATTTAAAGTATGTGAGGATCAAGTGTGCACATGTACTCAGTTGAGATTATGCAAGACACGGCTCATGATTGAGATCCCATAGGCTTGCCCTTCATACTCCCCTAGATCAAATCTAAGAATTCATGCTAAGATCAAATAGGACTTTATTTAGCTTGTAATGGGGCTACGGGTGATGGCTAACAAAGAAGTGGTATGGAAAAATTAATCAAAAAGAGAGAATGTCACAATTTATCTAAACTTTTCAAAATTTGGAAGAGATGTGATAATCAAAATTTCAAGGAGCAAATTTCTTTTAAGAACTTAGCAACTCTTTGGAAAAATCCAAACTCAAAAACTTTCAATCTTTTTTCCTTTTTCATTCTTTTCTTTTCTTTTCTCTTTTTTTTTTCGATTCTTTTCTTTGGATTTCTTTTGAATACTGCAAGACAATTTTAATCCAATCTTTCAATTCCCACACACTTGAACAATTTGTAATAATATCAGCTGCTTTTTGGCACAACTCCATAAACTCTTCTTACAGAAATAATAAAGATAAAAGTTTCATTCTCTCAAAGGGTGGAAGGGAAATATTTGGCCAAGGGCTAAGGGTTATAATAATGGGTAAATCAAAGAAAAATAATCACGAAGGGAGGATAAGTGCTTAGCACTTATTTAAACAAACAAAAGGCACAATGGGGACACGAAGGATAAAATATATATATATATATATATATATATATATATATATATAGGGACAGGTTTAAAGGCTATGACTAAACAAAAATGGCCTAAATCACTTCAAAACATGCAACACTTAGACATCACTTAGGGAGTAATGAGGCAAGTTCTAGCAAAACACCCATGACCGAAATCTCACATAAGTCTTCACTAGCAATGCATAACACACAAAATCAAGAATTAATCTAATTATTAAGTGGTTAACAAAGCTATTGGCAAGGGAATAGATCAATTATGTGTTACACCTCAAATCATCCATCACAAATTGAGATGTTGCAAGCACCACTAAAACCAACCACAAACCAACAAGAGAGAGTAATTGTAACTACATGCTAAAACAACTTATTCACCAAAAATAGCATATGAGTCATTCAAGCAAAAGCAAAAGTTTTAAAAAATTTTAAAAATATCCCCAAATTAATGACTCCTCCCCCTCACACTTAAAGATATGCATCGTCCCTGATGCAATAAAAGCAATAAAATAATCACGAATCTAGAAAGCAATAAAACTAAACTAGAAAGCAATAAATATGAAAGCAATAAAAGATAACATGAGGTGTCTCCCATGAAGCGCTAAGTTTAACGTCGCTAGCTCGACCTAACCTGGTTATGGAGTGCTCATCCAGGTTGATCGGCGAGTTTGATCTCATCACCGCATAAACTCTTCAAATGCATATACTCATCATGTGTCACCTTGAAAGTAGGGTCAAGGTTCAAAATTGACTTGCAATCGATGACCTTTGACTCATCAAGAACATTAAATTCCACCTTTTCTTCCCCAAAGTCAAAGATCGTGGAGCCTTTCCTTGCATCAATTATTGCTTTAGTAGTGGCTAAGAAAGGTCTCCCCAAAATGAGTGGGACGTCTGGATTCATTAGGACATCTATCACAACAAAATCACAAGGCACAAAATACTTGTCCACACGAACTGGGACATCTTCAAGAATTCCAATAGGCTTTGTGATGGATCGATCCGCCATTTCCAAGGTGAATTGGATTGGTTTTGGTTCTCCCAACTCTAACCCTTGGCAAAGATTGAGAGGCATAACACTCACACTGGCTCGTAAATCACAAAGGGATCCCTTTAAAGGTCGGCCTCCAATCACACAAGGAATTGTGAACTTCCCCGGATCTCTATGCTTAGGTATATTCCTCCCAATTCCTGGGGTCAAAGCTCGATACTCTTGTGCCACATCAACCATCTCTCGTTCCCCATATTTCTTTTTCTTAGATAGAATCTCTCTCAAAAATTTTCCATAAGAGGGAACTTGTGAAAGCAAATCAAGTAAGGGAACTGAAACTTTCAAACCCTCAACAACCTCCAAAAACTTTTTCCATCTACTTTCTTTTGTTGTTTCAATTTTTTGAGGAAAAGGCAATGGGGGTACATACCTTCTCACGGGCTTCTCTACTTCCTTTTGAACTTGTGGATTATTTTGCACAACAATTGGCTCATCTTCTATACCATCAAGTATCTCTTCAATCTTTTCCTCAACTGTCTTTTTAGGAATTGATGCTTTGATTGGAAGAGGTGGCTCTTCAAGTACTTTGCCACTCCTTGTAACAATTGCATTTACATGCTCCCTTGGATTTTCAGTACTGGCTGGCAACTTCCCTGTGACTTTAGTACTTGATGTAGAAGGTTGATTTGCTAACTGCTTTTCAAACATATTTTGGCGAGCATTCATCTGATCCATCCTCTTTGTAAGCTCTAGCTGACCTTTAACCAATTTTTCCAACAATACTTCCATATTCGATTGAGGTGGAGCCTCCGAAACGGGAAATTGAGATTGAACTTGAGTACCTTGAAAACCTGGAGGACCTCTATTAACAAAGTGTTGAGGGTTGGCAGCCCCCATTGGGTTGCTCCATGAAAAACCGGGATGGTTCCTTGAATTATTAGGATGGTGGGTCCCTTGAGGTTGGAAAGACTGTTGATGAGGCGTATTATATCCCACCATATTAACTTACTCCATAGAGGTTTGGGAATTTAACTCGTCGAGACAATCCCCTGACTTATGTCCACCACCACAAAGTTCACACATCAAAACTTGACCAAGAGTAGCAAGGTTAGAAACATGACTCACATTGTGTTTTTGGATGGTGATTTGGGCAAGCTTTTGAACCATGGAAACCACGTTATCCAACTTTGTTGACAAATCGGTTAATTGCCCCGCATCATGAATTCCTCCTACAAGCTTTTGTGGAGACTTCTCCGTGTACCAAGTAGATCCATTCATAGCAATTTTCTCCAATAGTTCCTCGGCTTGTGTTGGCTCTAGAATCGTGAACGAACCACCCGAAGAAGCATCCACCAAAATCCTAGAATTATCAAGCAATCCTTCATAGAAAGACATCATCAAATCCCAACTTTGAAACCCATGGCATGGACATTGCCTTTTCAATTCCTTAAATCTCTCCCAAGACTCAGTGAGGGACTCAGTTGCCAGTTGCTTAAAGTTTTGGATTGCCCTTCTCATCCTTTGAGTCTTGGAGATAGGATAGAACTTCTTCAAAAATTCTCCATGTAATTTTTCCCAAGTGTCAAAATGGTTATCTGGATGTGAGGATAACCATTCTTCAGCCCTGTCCTTCACTGTGAAGGGGAAAAGCCTAAGTCTGACAACATCTTGAGTGACTGCATTCATCTTGAAAGTGCCACAAAGTCTTAGGAACTTGGTGGTGTGAGCATTGGGATCTTCCGTACGTGGGCATCCCTCCAAATCGATCCGTCGCAGCCATGCTGAGTATGGCCGGATTGATCGCAAAGTTGTTGGCCTCCACATTTGGAATATTGATGCTACCATGTTCCTCAACATCCGGAGCAAGGTAGTCAGACATTGATCTCCCTTCAACTTGGTTTTCTTGTACCTGTGCCATCCTAGTTTGTTTTCTACGAAACTTGGCTCTTTTCTCAATCTCAAGGTTTAGAGGTAATAATCCTTCTTTCCCAAAAGATCGTGTACGCATACAAAGCCAAGTTCTTAAATTCAAAGCAAAATCACACTCAAGAACAAGGAACTTGTTATAGATTAGCAAAAATAAAAATAAATAAAATAAAATAAAATAGACTAGACTCCAAAAGTAAGACTTTCACTAATGTCAGTACGTAACGCCACCTCCCCAGCAACGGCGCCAATTTGATTGCGGTATTTTGGGGAAAACAAATAATACCCAGAGTATTTGGGTTGTCGAACCACAGAGAGATGGGGTACTAATAACTAGCTACTAGGTTACTCATATGAAACTAGTCCGAACAAAACTTGAAGGTTGGGTAATTGTAGAAAATAACAAGCAGAATAAAATAAAGAACAAGGTTTTGTAAACAATAGAGCGAAACATGATTCTTGGGATCACAATGTTTAATCACCTAGTGCCAATTAACGTTTGTAATATTTAGTTTGGAATTAAGATTTGTATGGGAATGCACAGTGGAATCGAATTACTTCCGTAATCTCTATTCCTAGTGAATTTCCACTCCCGTGGCTTAAACACCTAATAAGATCGAAGATCAGCATTTAATTATTCCCAATTACTACCATCTCCCGATAGGCAACAATCTAGAATAAGATTCCCCCAATAAGTTCTCCTTTCCCAAGGTCCAACCATTATGTGCAATCGTGTGTTCCCTAATTTATGCCCCAACTCCCATTGGTGACACAAACATGGTTATGAAGCTAGTAATTTAGGCCTTTAATTACCAACAACAACAGGTTAAAACAAGATTGCAACACAAATCATAAAACCAAACATAAATATATTAAGAAATTAATAAACTAGGCACATAGGTTCATAAACAAATTCACCCAAAAATCCTTAAAGAATTTAGCCAAGCATGGCTAAATTATACATAGCAAATATAAATAAAGAATTACAAATCATCAAAAGAGTACAAGAATTGACCAAGCGATTCTCTCAAATCTCCTCGATTTCCTCCTTGCTTCCAAAGACAACTTGAGGTACTTGATTTCTCTCTTTCTTGTCTACAAAGAACTCTAAAAATCTCTCTAATCTCTGTCCTTTAGGGTTGAGGAAGGTGAAATTTTATAGTAGGTACAAAGCTGGGCGGAATTGGAATTTTCCTAATTTAATTTAGGAATTTGCATTCCTAATTTAAATTTGGAAGCTAACAATTATAATCTTGAGATTTCTCTTTAATTTCATGCCTTCATGGGAATCAGCGCCCATTTCTATTGTTGGAATGCAATTTGCTGCTTCTTGGTTTTAGAATGGAGAATGCCACATTTCAGCGCCACATTTTGTAATTACGTCGTGCGTCTTTCTCGACGCGTCGAGAAAAGGCTCGACGCGTTGAGCCCTCCTGGTCTCGACCGCAAAATCTTTCTGGAAATTTTGGACGCGTTGAATGTACTTTGTAGGTGCCATTCGGTCCACTTTGAATCCAATTTTGTCTTCGAACTTTCCTTGCTCATAACTTTGACCTACAATGGTTCAAAAACACTAACAAACACCGTAAAACATTCAAAACAAGTGTGAACCATAATTAAATGATAATAGCAAGGAAAACATGTATTAAATAAGCAAAATTAAAGAACTTAATTACCAAGATGATTCAAAATAACTATAAAAACAAGTACAGATGTGATAACATCACCAGGTATGTGGATGCCTGAGAACTTTCCGTTTAGAATTTTCAATCTTATTGTACTTGCTCCCATGCATTCTTCTTCACAACTGCTTTGATTTTATGACCTGTGTTGTGTTTATAAATCAGAGATTAAGAAGATGTGGAAGAATCCTTTGAAAAGCTCCAAGAGTTCTTTGAATGAGGCAAGGACTTCAAGCACATATGATAATGAAGAGCCACTGGCTTCCATTGCCAGAAGTATTTCCATGAGAACATGTATGGTATCATTAATTGGAAGATAAAAACTTGTTTGAATCCTTGGATTCCCAAGAAGTTATATAGATTGTTACATGATCTTCATTTCCATTCTGAGTTTCTGTTGCCCCCATCGAATTTTATCAGTTTGTAAATTGTAAATTATTGTAATTTTCTTGATTCATGAAAACAAAAAAATAAAAATAAAAAACACATTTTGAATGGGTTGCAGGGATGAGCAAGCAAAAACAGCTAGCAGAAGACATTCTGAGGTATGGGGACATAAAAATTGCAGCAGAAGTGTTCACATTTCGCGAGCTAGCCAATGTGACAAACAACTTCAATCTGGAGCTGTTAGTGGGGGAAGGGGGAAAGATTAAGGTGATATAGGAGTCAAAACATACGGAGACTAGTGATAGCAAGATGGGGGCTCTCTCTTCATTTTTTTCTCTCTTCTTTGTAAAACATTGGCTATGAATAATTTTGATGTATTTGTGTTGTAAAAGTGGGAGTTTATTTATTGTTTTTATAAAATTAGTTGCATATATATATATATATATATATATATATATATATATATATATATATATATATATATATATATATATATATATATTAAAAAAAATATAAAATACTTTCCGCGACACCCACCTGTGCGTGGGTGTCTCGGATAGTATTTTATAATAAAATATTAAATGGCTTTCCGAGGCACCTGTGATGCAACAGGTGCCTCGGAAAGTCTCTATTAAAAAAAATAAAAAATACTTATTTAGCTTTCCGCGACACCCTATACGGGTGCCTCGGAAAGCTAAACACTTTCAGAGGCTTTGGAATCTGAGTCACCTGTACAGGTGACTCGGAAAGTGGTTTACAGGTGACTTGGAAAGTATTTTTTGTACTAGTGTACCAAAATGAAATACAAGTGTTGATCTCTTGAATTTGAAGAGTGTCAATCTCCTCCTTCAATTGATCTTTTAGAGAGAAGGGAGAACTAGGAATTGAAATGTTTCTCTATCTAAACTCTCTAAATCTGCTCAATCCCCCTATTCTAATCTAATCTAGCCACTTAAATAGTTCTCTTCCATAAGTGACAACTCAACGTGCGCCCAACACCCAGCCAACGTGCGTTGGCCGGTTACTTGACCGTTACACGCGAACGTCAAACGCACGTTGGGCCATGCGTTGATATTTCTATTTCTCCTCAATGCACATCCAACGTGCGTTGCTTCTTCTTGGCTTGGCTCCGACTTGTTTCCTCATCTTGCTTTGCCCCGGAATATGCCGTCATGCCTCCTTTTAGCTTAAACCATCTTACAATTCATAAAAACACAAAGTGCGGTAGTAATTTGAAGCATAACACACAACATAGCTTAAATGACTCAAAATGATGCACAAAGGATCATAATTAAGCTCAAATTACACCCCTAATAGACCTTAACACTAAGTGTCTATGGCACTTGTTAGGAATATAGCGGAATAATGCGGAAACGAAGAATCAAAAATTGAGAATTATAGAAGTTAAATAATAGGGAAAATATGTAAATGAAGAAAATTATATAAATGACAAATGAATCTAATATAAAATATATATATATATAAATTCTCAAAAGAGAATAACAAATGAAATATATATATATATATTTGTACGTAAGGAAAGCTAAAGACAAATGAAGTTGAATTCAAATGATTGATGCATTGAAAATAAAGAAACTAAAACTATTTATACATGCAAGAAGAGAGATAAATGTGGCATGTACATTGAGGAAGGGAAAACGTGGCTGCGGATTGAGGAGAGGAACGTGTGCGACATGGCCGACATGGATGGTGTTGAGGATGACGCAATCTCCACAAATTTGAGCCACAAAACACATTAAATTCTAAAAATCTCCACCTTGGATCAAATCCACTGTGGAATTAACAACTGGAACAGTCGACTAAACTCAAGCGCTGCTTGAACTTAGCAATAGGAAAAGCTTCAGAATAGCAGGATGGATCACCATCAACTTCCTATGTGACTGAAAGAGCATAAGCAACCATATTGGTTTCATCATCACTAGCATACCTAGCAGGTTTTTTAATTGTCCTCCTAGGACGATCCTTAGCAATGGAATACTCTCGTTGTGGCTGGACGAGTGGTGCAGTGCTAGTAGATGCATCATCTTTAGTATTACCATCAGTAGTAGTAATACTGTCAATAGGCCTGAACTCAAACTCCACCTTCTCACCAATACTCTGCGTCTCACCTGTACTCGGAATTTTTCCAGAAGAAAGTAGTGCATTTTCATCAAAGGTGATATCTCGACTCAGAATGATTTTCTGAGAATCAGGAGACCATAGACGATGCCCTTTTGATTCAGAGGCATAACCAAGGAAAATGCATTTGACAGCTCGAGGGTTTAATTTACCCGTACTGGAATGAGCATATGCAGGACATCCAAAAACTCTTAAGATAGAGTAGTCAGCAGGATTACCTGACCAAACTTCCTCTGAAATTTTGAAATCAAGGGATGAATGTGTAGATCTATTTGCCAAATAGAAAGCAGTAGAAATGGCATCGGCCCAAAAATCACACCGTTTCCATAACCTAGCATTAGAGAGCATACAACGAGCTCTTTCCAATAATGTCCTGTTTAGACGTTCGGCAACACCATTTTGCTGGGGTTTACCAGGCAAGGTCTTGTGCCTGGCGATTCCATTTGCCGTACAGAAGTCATTGAAATCTGACTCACAGAATTCCAAGCCATTGTCTGTCCTGAGCTTCTTGACCTTTTTCCCTGTCTGAGTCTCAACAAGTTTTTTCCACTTTTTGAAAATAGGAAAAGCCTGATTTTGTGTTTCAAGAAATAGACCCAGACCTTACGAGAAAAGTCATCAATAATAGACATGAAATATCTACAGCCTCCCATAGACTGGAATTTAGTTGGTCCCCATAAATCGGAATGTATATATTCTAATACATCTTTGGTACGGTGTGTAGCAGTAGAGAAACTAACCCTCTTTTGTTTCCCAAAAACACAATGCTCACAAAATTGTAATTTACCCGTACCTGAACCACCAAGGAGGCCTTTCTTGCTCAGGAGATGCATGCCTTTCTCACTCATATGCCCCAGACGCATATGTCATAATTGGGTGAGATCCGCATCAGACATCGATGAGGATACCGCTACTGAACCTGTTACAGTACTACCATGCAAGATGTATAAGTTTCCAGAACGAGAAGCTTTCATGAGAATAAGAGAGCCTTTTATGACTTTCAGAACTCCACCTTCAGCTATGGTACACCCCAGAGATTCCAAGGTGCCCAATGATATCAAATTGCGTTTCAAATCAGGAATATACCGAACATTGGTAAGAGTCCTGATAATGTTATCATGAGTTTTAATCTGCACACTTCCAATTCCACTAACCTTGCATTGGGTATCATTACCCATCAAGACAACTCCACCATCAACCGGTTCTAGAGAGACGAACCAGTCTTTGTGAGGACACATGTGGAATGTACAACCAGAGTCGAGAATCCACTCAGTTTTGCTCCGTTTGTCACCGGAGCTAACAGATAACATAACATCGCCTTCTGAATCACTTTCAACAACACTAGCTTCAGCAGACTTCTTTTCTCTCTCTTGCTTGTTTTTCAACTTGAAGCATTCAGTCACATCATGACCCTGCTTCTTGCAGTACTTACAGGATTTGTTGGACTTACATCCTTTGGACTTGGATCTAGAATTTTTATTGCTACTCCCTGATTCAAGTGAACGACCCCTAACAGTCAAGCCTTCACCTTTGTCCTCAGACTTAATTTCAAAGTCAAACTTTTCTTTGGATAATAGGTTTGACTTAACATTGTCAAAAGTAAGGGTATCACTACTATTACCATACAGCATAATTTCTTTGAAATGCATGTATGATTTAGGGAGAGAGACAAGCAATAAAACAGCACGATCCTCATCTTCAATTATGACATCAATATTTTCCAAGTCCAATAAAATAGAATTGAATTCATCCAAGTGAGATTTAATAGAAGTACCTTCCGTCATACAGATTGTGTACAGACGCTCCTTCAGGCGTAGCGTGTTCGCCAGAGTTTTGGCCATGTAAAGCGTATCCAGCTTGGACCATAAATCTGACGCAGTCGTCTCACTTACTACCTCACGTAGAACCTCTTTAGACAGGAACAAAAAAATGGTTGAACATGCCTTGTCATCCAAATCTTCCCAATCTACATCTGTCATTATAGCTGGTTTCTTCTTCTTCCCAGCTAGCGCTTTCTTCAAACCGTTCTGGGTTAGAACGGCTTCCATCTGAACCTTCCAGATAGAAAAGCTAATTTTCCCGTCAAACTTCTCGATATCGAACTTAGTAACAGTCGACATCTTTGAAAATAATTCTCAAATAAACCTGGCTCTGATACCACTTGTTAGAAATATAGCGGAATAATACTGAAACGAAGAATCGAAAATTGAGAATTATAGAAGTTAAATAATAGGGAAAATATGTAAATGAAGAAAATTATATAAATGACAAATGAATCTAATATAAAATGGGAAAATATAAAATATATATATATATAAATTCTTAAAAGAAAATAACAAATGAAATATATATATATATATATATATATATATATATATATATATATATATATATTTGTACGTAAGGAAAGCTAAAGACAAATGAAGATGAATTCAAATGATTGATGCATTGAAAATAAAGAAACTAAAACTATTTATACATGCAAGAAGAGAGATAAATGTGGCATGTACATTGAGGAAGGGAAAACGTGGCTGCGGATTGAGGAGATGAACGTGTGCGACATGGCCGACATGGATGGTGTTGAGGATGACGCAATCTCCACAAATTTGAGCCACAAAACACATTAAATTCTAACAGCACTTATCAAACTTTCCACACTTTACTTCTTGCTTGTCCTTAAGCAAGTTCACACTCAAATTAACCCAAGTACAAATTTAATTTGAATACATTGAAATAACTAAAATTAACCCTAGTACAAATTTGAAGATATTGAAATAACTAAAATTAAACAAATCAGAAATCCGAAGACCGGCCTAATAATTAAAAATTAAAATAAATTAGGTCTTTAAAATAAATAAATTAGTTACATAACAAAATAAAAAAAATTAACCAAAATTATATAAAAGTACATGGTGTGGCAGCTTTTGTTGCCAAATGCCATTAGCAAACCTGTAACAGATGCAAGCTAATTGCTAGCCAACGTGTACATAAAAAGAAAAAGAAAATTTATATTTTTATTCCACATCATCTAGCAAGTGGAGCATTGGTTGGAATGCGAACAGCCTGATGCATCTTATCCACCATCTTATTTAAACATGTAAATATTTATACTAAAATTAAAACATTAAACAAACAAGTGACTCGACTCATTCAAGAATAAGGATCTATGAGACAATTGCGCATGAGACAGAACCTATTATATTTATGTTATCACAAGTGATTACAATAAAAAGAAAAATGAAATTCGAGTTGGTCAAAAAGCTTGAATTCATATATGCAATGGCGACTTTGACTATGCATTAATTCCAAACGAAATAAGTTTTGGAGAGGAGGATCTATAATGCATGCCAGAGCATAGCATAGCATTGAATCCATTGATGTATTCTGTCTCTGTCGTACCAAATATATATGCATGCCAGACCATAGCATTGAATCCATTATTGATGATAGAGATAGGATTGTAATGAATGGAATAATCACCATGCATTCATGAATTGATTTTAAAAAGATAAATTTTCTTGTGAATCCTATTTTGATTACATGATATTTTTGTGTAATTTATTTATCTTGTGTAGTTTATTTTTTCTATTACATAGGAGTGAAGTTTATCTTGTGTATGCCCTTAAATAGTGGTTGATGATTTTTCTCACCACCAAAACAATAAATTAAAATTCTATCATTTTGCTTTTTTTTTTTTTTTGTTGAAAGTAAACTGCTGTATATATTAATCAATCAAAGCCGAAATAAAGGTAGGAGGATTATCCTCCCACAACATAGAATTTGCCTGTATAGAGGCTGTCTGAGCTAACGAATGAGCTAAAATATTTAAAGAGCGAGGAATATAAATAACAGAGCAGAAAGTTAAAAGATTCATCAAGTCCCGACATGCTGAAACTGCTAAACCATCGTAGGTGCGAAACTCCGTCCCGACTTCCCCCTTCACAAAACGGCCCAAAAAATTACCAACTTGTTCCTGTATGACCATAGATGTATAGCCCATCGGGAGTCCATAGACTTAACCCACATATCAACACTATCCAGTTCCACATCAATCGGCAGCACCCTATCCTGTTTCTCCTTGATTCTATCATTTTGCTTTTCTTTGGTGATTTTTAAAATTTATTTTAGATACAACTTTTTTTTTGAAAAATATATGGTACTTCATTAAAAATAAGCCGAAATAATGTCAGGTGGCCTGGGTGAACATCCCAATACATAGTAGCATCCTGCTGGTATGCCGAAGTAGCTAAAGCATGAGCTAAATAATTGTCTAGTCTAGTAATATAATTAAATGAACAGGACTGAAATAAAGTCACAGTTGCAGATCTGTCAATGAGCGAAACGCAGCAGGTGGCGTAGTAAGATATCGTTGTAGTGTCAAACAATCTGTATATATATCGATGTGTTGTTCCCCTCGATCCTTTAACCATGATAAAGCTTCCTTGCATGCCAGCGCCTCGGCCATTAGTGGTGAGGAGCAATCCGGGAGAGGCGTAGTGAGAGCCGAGACGTAATCCCCATTCATGTCTAGGAGAATAGCCCCAACCGTGGCCTTGCCCGTGCCATGTAAGTATCCTGCGGCGACGCGGCATATCCTTCGGGGCTGTGCAGACCGTGTAGCGTGAAGGGCGGGGTGCGATGTCGTGGCCGGCACCGCATGGCTTCGTGTGGCAGTGGGTTGGCGTGCTTGCAACCATGCATGCGTGGTCACTGTTGCTGTCGTGGGCAATAATGATGGCCGCGGTAGACATGCATTCCAAACTGCCCCATTCCGTGCTCTCCAAATATTGTATAGAATTGATGCTGCATATAAAACTCCATTAGAGTCTAAAACATTTAAGAGCTCACCAAACCAAACATGAAAAACATTTGTCACAATATTTGGGATTGGAAGGTTGGATCGTTCCCATATGTCCTTTGCAAATTCGCACAACACTAAGGCATGCATAGTATCCTCTTGAGATATTCCACACATGGCACAATGTGGATCCACATCTACCCTCTTTATAAGTAAGTTAGTAGTAGTTGGCAAAATATCACAAATGACTCTCCAAAGAAACATTTTCCACTTTGGGGGGATTTTGAGTTTCCATAGGGTCAACCATTTCGTAAAATCCCACTACCATTCTCGTAATTTCCAACTAACAATCTGTACCCACACTTTACCGAATAAATTCCTCTCGGGTCTCCTTGCCAATACCACGTATCATCATATTCCGGGGAGACAGGTATCTTTAGAATATTTGCCACATCACTAGGTTGGAATAAATCAGTTAGAATTGAGTGATCCCATGAACCTGTTTGTTGATCTATTAATCCCACCACTCTGGCATCCTCCAACTGTATTGGCATCTGAGTTTGTATCATGGGGTCGTGTTCATCATGTAACCAGGGATGAGTCCATATGAGTGTAGACTCCCCGTTTCCAATTCTGCGCCTTACCCCACTACAAATTATACTCTTGGCTGCCATAATGCTTCGCCAACAGAAACTGGGGTTGTTTCCTATCTGTGCATCAAAAAATGAACCCTTGGTATAGTAGCGAGCCTTATATACACGAGCCACTAAGGACTCAGGTTTAGTAAGCATTCGCCATGCCTGTTTCCCCAACATTGCTAGGTTAAAGGCACGTAAATCCTAAAAACCCAACCCTCCGTACTTCTTAGGGACACATAATTTATCCCAAGCCTTCCAATGTATTCGCCTATCAGTTCCAGAGTCCCACCAGTAGCGATTCATAGTCCTTTCAATTGTTGTGCACACAGATATTGGCAATAGAAAGACACTCATTGAGAAGGTAGGCATAGATTGTGCTACACTTTTCAATAAAATCTCTTTTCCTGCCTGCGATAGTAATCTCTTGTTCCATGACCCAATCCTCTGCCGTATTTTATCCTCAATATATGAGAAAGCTGTTTTTTTGTTTCTTCCAACGAAAGAGTGAAGACCCAAATACTTGCCAAAATTAGGAGCCTGCCCTACTCCCAACACTTGGGCCACATCTTCCCTATCCATGTTATTCGTATTTCTGCTATAGCATATACTTGACTTATGATAATTAACCACCTGCCCAGATAATTCCTCATAAACTGATAGGCATCTTTTAATCTCATTAGCCTCCTCCATATTAGCCTTGAAAAATAAAAGACTATCATCAGCAAAAAACAAATGAGAGATTGGGGGAACACCTCTTGCAACTCTGCAGCCATGAATCAATCCCGAATTATGAGCTTTCTGCAACAGTAGGGAAAACCCCTCTGCACAAATAATAAATAGATATGGGGACAATGGGTCTCCTTGCCTTAAACCCCGCGAGGGCACAATAATGTCACTGCGGTTGCCATTTATCAATATGTTATACGAGACCGTAGTTACACATTTCATTATTAGCTCCACCCACCTTTCATCAAAACCCAATGCCAACATCATGCTTTTAAGAAAATACCATTCCATCCGGTCATAGGTCTTTGCCATGTCTAGTTTAAGAGCACTCCACCCCACCGCACCACACTGTTTCCTGTTCAGAAAATGTCCCACCTCCGCAGCTAATAAGATATTATCCACGATTAATCTATCAGGGATAAAGGCACTCTGAGACTCCGATATAATCATTTCCATCAACGGCTTCATTCTATTAGTTATTACCTTTGCCATAATCCTATAAACCACATTACTGAGTGCTATAGGACGCAGATCAGTGACCAATTCAGGGGTGTTCTTTTTTGGGATCAAAAAAACATCTGTATTATTCAATTCAAGGGGTAAGTTTCAAGAATTAAGGCAGCCTATCATAAAACTTGATACGCCATCCCCTACCACATCCCAAAAATGCTGATAGAAGCCCGGATTCATTCCATCCGGCCCCGGAGCCTTGTCTGGAAACATTGCAAACAAGGCAGTTTTCACCTCCTCTAATTCAAATGGTCTTAGCAATGTTTCATTCTGTGCCTGAGTTACCCGCGGGGTAATCCCTTCAAAGAAACCTTCTCCCGATCCCGGATTTCCAGAGCAGAAAATATGATTGAAGTATTCAAAAATAATATTTCTCATAGGCTCCCCTTCCACCCATTCCCCATTATCATTCATTAATCTAGATATAGTATTCTTCTTTTTTCGATGAGAAACATACCTGTGAAAGAACTTCGTGTTGGCATCGGCCTCCTTGAGCCAGTGTTGCTTAGCTCTCTGCCTCCAGTAGGCATCCTCCTGGGCTTTAGTGCAACTTAAAAGCTGCTATAAGCGCTGAAACTCTGCAAGTGAGGGCGGATCAGTACACCCCCTCAACCGTTGCTGGTCCTTTTTAGGTCATTAATCTGCTTGCCATACTTGTGGTACCGGTCTCCACCCCATCGTGTTAACCGACTCCCGCAGTATTCAATACAGCTTTGCAAACCCTGCCCCTGTCCTTCCTGCCATGACTGCTCGACCACATCCCTACACCCCTCATCATACAACCATGC